>NW_025765782.1:0-109897 GCF_003918875.1 Haliotis rubra | reverse complement strand
CTAGGTATGCTAAAGTTCAGTTACGTATTGCTAGTGACATCTTCAATTTAAGTTGCTGTTTCTTCACTTGTTCCTCAATGACCCTTCACGCTACGTCTTAGGCCTGATACAGGTCTTCGTTCTGTAGTGATCTTTGTGGGCCCCATGCATATAACCTGAACTGTCTTCTTACACGTGTGGTCCTTACCAGCTGCGGTTTGTTGTCAGGGTGGTCTCTGCAGCTAGCCTCCTTCAACCACTGTTTCATAGGGATATTCGTTGACTGGGTCAATCTCACTCACTCTGTGATTTTGATTCCGTTTCGGCGTGTCGTGGTGTTTATGGCAGTCAGAGCAGAGCTTGTCATCACATTCGAGGCCAGTACGCCACAGCCTTTGCATCATGATCCTCATCGATGTGGCTGCATTTCATCTCACCATCAGCGTTGACTTTATAGCGAATGCAGTTTCATTGCGCCTGACATGGTCTGCTGTTGTCTCCTCCATGGTAGAGTCACATTACAGGAAGGACAGTGTATGCAGTTCTCTTTCGCTTGTGTAACCTTGAGTGATTAAGGCATGAGTGCAGGCGGAATGAAGGCACTGGAAGAAGACAGGAAGCTGACTCTCATCACAACATGATGAGTTGAAAATTGGCACATTCTCTTCCAGAACCTGGAGGCAGAAAAAGTAACACATCAGGGATAAAACTAAATCGAACAGATATAGGGTAATTTACTCCAAGGCACATTATTCTTTAGGATGTCATCGTGTTTGTAACTATTTTAGTTATAAGAAGGCTGTCCTTTCACCCATTTTTCCATGCATGTTGGACTTGCTGTATTGTCCACCCTGTCTGGAGACCGTGACCTTGGAGCACCCAATAGAGCATCGTATGCCTCGTTTCTTCTCGTAGACTCTGTAACGACAATCATCCCTGCATCATATACACCTGTCATGCAAATTATCACATGTGTTGTAATGCATTTAGTCCTAGAAGTTGTTCTAATTTCAGTTAAAATTGTTGCTGTTGTAAAGTGTAATAAAATACACAGAACAAAAGATTAAATTCCCACCTTTTCTAACTTCTCAAATCTTGCCCGACTGTTCTGCAAGTCCTTGTTTGAGTTTAGGCAACTGCATCTTCTGAAATGGGAAAGGCCAGGGTCATCATTCAGGACATTGATATTTTGTTTCACGGATTAGACTGGTGTATGATACAATATGGCAGTTGTATTAAGGCCAAACCCATTTTAACCAGTCATTGTACATCTACCATAATCAAAACATGTAAAATCATCTTGCAAGTTAACGCCATACTTCATTTTTCTAACAGAAAACGTAAATACCTTCAATAAAATAAATAATCCAATGTTTCATTACATAGAAACATCCTTCTTGAGTGCTGATTCAGGTTAGCACGTTCATGTTAAAACTGCAGAAGGAGGCATGATTTTCCATATCGTTACATAAATATTATTGAAGCCAATTTCTGGTGTCCACACCGCGATATTGCTGGATTAATATTGTAAAAGCGTTGTGGGAACTCAGCGCTCAATAACTCATGGACATGAAACTCGAACAGGCTGTTCATAAAAGCACTGTGTTTAGCTGTCAAAGACCTATAAGTGAAATGTTGCAGGAATGGGTGCAAAACAAAAAGATGAAAATGGTGATCGGGGAAACCTGGCCACGCAGATTCTTCAGTATACCAGCATATACCTCCAGGAGGGCAACACTCATGACGAGTCGGTTGTCCACGAGGCAGTCACATTGGTTAATGCTAAGGAATCGATAACATGTTGCCATAGTAGCAGCCGTGACCGCGAAGATCCGAGTTAAGAATTGATCATCAGCAATCCACGCTTGTCATAGGAGGCGACTAGCCGGTTTGAAGATTGGTTCATACACCAAAACTACCTTCAATAGGCAAAACGACTAAATATTTTGTTGTTATCTTCACTGACATTACATTTACTCGACATGTATTTTCTCTGGTATATGGATATTGAATGTCGTAACTTACACGGAAAACTTCAGCTTCCTCATTCTGCATTTCCATCTGTGACCTGTGAACAGCATCTCTTTCCTTCTTAATTGTCTCCTCCAGTTCAGCCTGGTCCAAGGTACTTTTTGTAGATTTTGATCCTCAAGTCTCTCCATAATTGAAGCTGAAAAGAAACGTGAACGACCGGTAAACCACATAGAACTTCACACATACACCTTGTTCGGAGCATCTTATGAATATTCAAGAAAACACTTTCTTCTTTTGTATAAACGTTGAGGTTGTTGAAAATGTAGTTTTAGTATTCACTACCATTTTTGTTAGCATTACAAAAAGTATCTTCATGCTTACGGGACAAATTCCCACAATATTCAGCTTTGTTACCCAGCTAAAAGGAAAGTTCTCTCTTGATGAATAGCCATATAAGATTAAATTCCCACCTTTTCTAACATCTCACATTTTGCTCGATTGTGCTGCAAGTCCTTGTTTAAATTTTGACAACACCTGCATCTTCACTGATATGGGAAAGGCAAAGGATCATCATTCAGGACATTAATAAATTGTTTCTACAGTCGGTATGGTATATATACTACAACCAAAAGTATGGGAATGCCCTAACATTTTATAGTTATAAAAAGAGCTTAAACGTGGTGAGGTCATTCATGCTCTCAGGTAAATGCAACCTTTTGTGTGCTTAATGGGCACTTTTAACTTCGACTTAATGTTAAAACTTTGCAGTGGAAGCATCCGATTCAATATTCGTTGCGTTTGGAGTGAAATGAAACCTTTTTCAAAAACAACGAAAAACAAAGGGTTCAGAAACACACACCATCCAACATGTTTGATTCAAACCCCCAACACAGACTAATGCCGTGAACATACAGACTTCCCCATGCAGCTTGTGGCAACTCCGGGCACTGGCAGTTGAATGAATATTAAAGTACAATGTTGCAAAAACAGGAACAGCGCAAACGAAAGACGAATGATGGTAGTCAGAAACACAATACAGTCTCGTCAGTATACAATATCCCTTAGGAATTATAACACTCATGACGATTCGGTTACGTCCACCAGACTGTCACACATTTGTTAATGGTACGGAATCTATACCGCTGCCAGAGCAACAGCACAAAGGACGAAATTACACAAAACAAAACGTTGATAGGCAAAGTTAAATATTCAGTTGTTATTTTCACCAACATAACCTTTACACCACATGTACTTTCTCTGATATATTACATCAATGTCAACTTACAGGCTTCAGCTTCCTCGTTCTGCTTTTCTATCTGTGACCTGTGTTCCCCTCTTTCGTTCTTAAATTGTCTCCTCCAGTGCAGCATGGCCCAAGGGACTTTTGTTGATTTTGTTCACTGAAGTCTCTGCACTGACTGGAAAGAAACGTAAACGATTGGTAAAATACACATACATACATACATACACATACATGGGACACCTTACGAATGTTGGAAACACAATTGTATTAATAATTAGAAAATTGCATTTTAGTATTCAATACCATTTTGAAAATGATAAAAGTAACACATGTTTGCTGACAAATTATCACAATATTCAGCTTGTTCCAACTAAAGAGGCAGTTCTCCCTTGATAAATAGCCAGGATTGTGCTGTAACTTTAAAACTTACAGAGCGCAAGTCGGCTATCTCTCCATCTTTTCAGCAAAATTTACCTCTTGTACCGGTCTTCCATTATGTCCACGTTAACATAGACGAGATCTTCATCACCTGGATAAGAAGAATTAAATGATTCATGATATCGATATATCCTGATATCTCAAATGAGAAAACTAAAATGTGAAAGGTGAACTGGATATTTGTATTGATTTAATATAGAAATCAACATTCAATATTTTCTCAAATGAGCCGCCTGAAACATTTCAAAGTGCATGGAATTATTTCGTAGAAATGTGTCCTGGATTCGAATACCTTCTTCAGCTGCAGTAGCATCAAGTTGTGCCTTGATAAATGGCTCACTGACGTATCAAAGGGCAGCACACAAATGCCTTGTACCCTTCGACTCCTTTTTCTTCAGAATCTCGAGGAACAACTCGCATCGTCGTTCTGGTGCAACTTGTCTAAATCTAGCATAGTCTGCCTGTGTGAAGATACGTGTTTCATATAAGGTATCAAGCACAGGGTCGACCTGAAGGTTGTCCTTCAGATACACATGATTCTTCTCTGATAATTTCAAAGTCAATACGGCCAGGATTAATGGTTGGTTTGTTTTGTAACACCGCACACAGCAATAGTCCATCTGTACGGTGGCGGTTTTGAAATAATCGCGCCTGAACTAGACAATCCAGTGATCAACTTGGCATGAACAATAGGGATACGATGACATGTGTCAAGTCAATGAGCCTGACCACCCCAATCCCGTTAGTTGCCTCCTACGACACACCTGTGTTGCTGAAGACCAATTCTAACCCGGATCTTAAACAAATAAAGTGACAATAGGAAATAAAGACTTAATGCAACTGAGCTCCTACCTGTCCACTTCACTCGCTGACAGCCACAGTTGGTCAGCAGAAGACAGGGAGACGGTTCTGGATGGATGTTCCACACCTCCCGTCAGCCCAGAACTTTCCAGACCTAATATACCCGACTGAGGGAACAGCACCCTGCACAAAGTACAACATGTCACGTGCAAACAAACAAAGCATCCTGTCAGGGCTATCAGCGTCACATGTTAATGAGCAGCCTTGATACCATCTTGCGTAAGAAGCAAAGTGCAGTTATCTCCAAGTAGAACTTGTGATCTGTACACTTATGCTTGTCAAATCAGTTGGTTTTATTTCTACACTCATTAAATGCACTTTCGTGCTATTGCATTTTAGTTCAATCGGTCACTTGGCGTCCAGCAAAACTACAACTCTGGCTAGCGGGTACTACCTTTGAGTGCAGGACATGCTTGTCCTTGTCGTGGAGTATATAATTTTGGAGGCTATTTTCGCCATTTCCACTGTATGGAATCAGAGGATTGTCACGGTTTGGTATTGTTTAAAGCCAACGTATTTATTTTTATATATGTTGTGCAGTCCACGTGTGTACCACGCCAACGACAGGCAATGTGATCTCATCAACTGACATGCTCCTTATATCTATTGTGTCTGAAAGGGAACGCACACTGTTATCGACAGCTGAATTGTTCGAATAAATTGGGGCGAATGAATGTCGTTTTGATTGGTTTAATGAAAGGTAATGTGATAGAGCTGCCATAGGCCATGAAGGTCCTTCATGATTCAAAAGGTGGCGCCATTGTGACTGCTCGCGACTGTGATCAGTTCGAATCCTTCTGGTTGTGACCTGGATGATTCTTGAAGACTTCAATTATGGGCCCGGTCTTTCGTTTGATGTTCATGATATAACCACAACGATATAATTAACTTTAAAATGTATGAATGGGTATCTCATATCTCTCTCTCTCTCTCTCTCTCTCTCTCTCTCTCTCTCTCTCTCTCTCTGTCTTTCTGTGTCTGTCTCTCTCGCTCTCTCTATCTGTCTGTCTCTCTCCCTCCCTCTCTCTATCTCTCTCTCCGTTTCTCTCCACTGTCTCTCTCTCTCTGCCTCTCTCCTTCCTCTCTGTGTCTATCGCTCTCTCTCTATCTTTCGGCCTTTATCTCTCTCTTTATCTCTCTCTCTGTTGCATACGCTCGAAAGGAAAATCGACTCTTCAGTTCGACCTGGCTAGTTCACACACCATGCGAGTTCAAGCAATCCACCTCTCAGAGGATACTGTTGAGAGTATATTGTGTTAAGGTATTCAGATCCAATAATTCCTTACATGGAGCATATACTGACTGAAAAAGCCAAACTACTCTTTGTTACAGCCGTGTCTTTACGTTATCTTCATAGTTCAGAGTTAATGTAGAACGTTGTTCATATCTAGAGGCAGGAGACAGATAGGTCACTCTGACCTACCGATATCTAGTTATCATGCACACACCACATCACATGTGTGGTATATAGGTCGGACATCTGGAATCAGTTCAACAGCAGCTTTGATTTGTTTTGAGGCGAACCTCCTCGACCATACAATGAAATCTATTGATTCCTGTAGCAAGGCATTTTGGAACAAAAAAGGAGTCAAAACATGTGCAATGGGACATTATAAATTGTATGCTTCTCTCGAGGGTAATACGGTCTGATGTAGGCCTTTTTGTAGCAGTGTCATCCGAGGGAGAAGCATACAACGTATTTATCTTACCGCCATGTTAAATGTTCAAAACATCATTATATTTTATGTTAAAGATCCCGACGGACTATATGAAAGGTAAACAAAATGGCGTCTGCCTCTCGACTGGATTTTTAAAATCAGTGAAACATATTCTGACAAGCTTAAAACTGCTATAAAAATGATTAATTATGTTTAAGTTGAGTGTGCAAACCAGTCAATGTATAAAATAGCTTAAATAAAGCAGTGAAAGTCGGTAAAATAAATCTGTACAAAGTGAACACAAAAACAGCTGATCGAACTGTTTTCGAACTCCGGGCACGGCATGCGTCATATTACGACGTCATACGATTGTTAGCGCTTCAGCTTCTCGGCGGAGAGTTTAGCGGTTACCGTGGCATCAAGTAATATCACTTCCAGTTGTCACCCTCCTGGGAGTGGTGACACCGAAACTTGTTAAAGCGTCATTGACCAATGAAATTAAAGTATTTCACATGAAGGTAAGATAATTACCATTGTAATCCAAACTCGGCTGTAAGAAGACATATATTCTGTTGTAAGAATCATGCAAACAAATAAACTCAAAAACACAACATTGTGCAATCATGAAGCACGTGACCTCGGCGAGGCAATGACAAAGGGGTGCTATATGACATTAACCATTATCATCCAGACTAGGTTGCAAAGGACACGCATCAGTTTCTTAAACACGTCCAATCATTAAGGAAGAAAACATATTGATCATGCAACGTTTGGAACCTTCTACGTACCATCGGCGTGTCAGAGGTGGGTCCACGTGATCACATTTGCATGTGTAAACGTCATTGTGTCGCCGATACTAACACACACGTACACGTGTTCTCAGTAAACCGCAACCATTGGGGTCTATTACTGTGAAAAAATACAGTCAATGAAATCCGCTACACGGTCATTTTTTCAGTTGGTACCATATCTGAACTAATGTTCTGCAAAATAATCACACTCGGGCACGTCCAGATTTCACAATATGTGTCCACAAATATATGAATACCAATTCCGTGTTGTATTTTACGTTAAACTATTACTATATGCTTACGATCGTTTTATTCCAACTGAATTGCGTGACACGCTCAGGAGTTGGTAGATCAAAATTGTACACAGACCCATTGAACTATGAAGGTGAAGTAATTTGTTTCAAATATAATACATATATACTCATAGTAATTAAAATTGTGAACTACTTATTCAACTGTGTAATGATATCAGTAAAAGATTTAACCAACAGCACTAACCAAAAATAGAAATATCAGTTGATAATTTTCTGGCCGAGTGCGAAACTGTAAAGCTGGTCGATGACAAACAATCGACAATAGTACAAATATTTCTGTTGGTTGTTCCGGAAAATTATGTTATTCGTCCGTAACGTTAGTTACTACTGCTAATATAATTTTATTAATGACAACCACTTTTGATAACAGAATCAAAATGTATTTCAGCACGAAAACTAGTAATCAGTCTGTAACACATATATTTTTATGAAAACGACATAAAATCGTCAATCATCACAACTATAACGCTTTTATCGATAAAAGCTCGGTCTCCATCTTGAAATATGCTGCTCCCATTTCTTTCTCTCTATATACACATGTTGCCTTTGGGCATCAATTTTAACCATTGTATCTGAAAAGAAATCCACTTGACATTGTTATATACGTGACATCAGTGGTATGACAACGTTTTTGTCATATTAAATCGACCATTCTGGAAACAGTCACGCCTGAATATCTCGGGGGAAATATTAATGAAGTAATTTACGCTATGATAACGATGTACTTACCAACACTCGTAAATGCACACAATTGAATTAATCAATAAGTTCGATGGATTATTGCAACCATGCAAACCCCTTAACACAAGAATTTCAAATAAAACTCAAACTATTGATACTATCTGAAACTCCTTCATACCTTGGTTAATTTACATCTCATCAATTAGAAATTTATTTCAACATTCAATAAAATACTTCTCTTCGTGCATGTGAACAGCTGCGTTGTGGTGTTTTGTTAAGAATTCGCCAATTTACACTGACTTTTATCACTTCCTGAACTCATGACAATAATCTTTTCAACGTTACGAATTTGTTTAACAATACATCAGTTCATGTGTAAACAGTACCTTTAAACAGTATGGTATATTTTACAAAATTAGTAGAGAACAGTTGCCTGAAGTAAGTGGCTGTATTTACACTAGTGTGTCCAAACTTTTGATGAGAAGTATATAACCCTCTAAAATCCATTCAACAAATGGAATATTTAGATGCCTAATTACATTTCCTAACAGCAATGAATTGAAATGATAGTGCACAGAAACGTAACATCGGTAATCATTTATTGACGTAATTTACGTTACCGCAATGTAATTTATGTTACTTATATATAAAGGGCGATAAGTACCTTAAACTACTTTCACTTGTCAAAGTTTAAATCACATTAAATTAATAGTTTAAATCACATTTCAATACTAGGCAACAAAGCACAATGTTTGTGACGTCATAAGGAGGATGAGATCCTCCCTTTGATCCATTATTATTTACCGACTCCATGGTTACGCTAAACAAACACGCTCGGGGCCAACACGTTTGCGGGGTCACGAAGAGGTCACGAGGATGTCGTGTTGTGCCAGCACATTTCCGAGGTCATAAAATTGCGTCACCTCGGAAATGTGCTATCCTTTGCAGTAGACACGAAATCCTGTACTACATGTAGTTTCAGTGTTTCGTCTTAAATAGTCAGCTTGGCCGATCGTTACACACCAATAATTTCACAATAATTTATTACAGGTACAGGAAAAGAGAAAAAAATGATTAATTTACAATAACGTAAAACATACCCAAAATGTAAATGCTCCCTCAATCCAAATGGTAGTTAACAGACATCTTTTCGATTATGGAGCTTCATCACAACGATAAGTACGTTATGTTTCACTTGATCAATACTGACTGAAAATGCACAAAATATGTGGCAAAAGAAGTCCTGGACAATCTTTTATACCATTTTCTGGACTCATTTGCAGATAGAATTTTTTTGGGAAAAATACCCTACGCCATTTCAGGTATGACGTCCATTCCGGTTATGACGTCACTTCCTGTTGACCTTTGACCTGTGACGTCACAGGGGGGCTTATCTCGGGTGGTCCTGGTTGAGCCTGGTATACCACTGGTACGTGATCAGTGTTAACTTAGACCAACACTTCTCGGTTCTCGGTGTTCCATTTAGTGTGCATACCCCCTTGTAATACAAACCAATAATAGCGATTTGAAACAATGATCGTTTGTTAAACAACTTGTATGGCAAGTTGAATAACATTCTCAGATTTAAATGTTCATTTGTCCAGATAAAATTATGAAGATTCGCAATCTTAATTCAACTTTATTAATTTATTTACATATGTGTTTAAAGTGAAATTCATCGGTACGTTTTCACTGCAAACAGACTATAGTTTAATGATAAATAATGTGGATGATTTGCCAGGGGATCATGAAGGTTTTTAGTTTTTCAATCTTTGGTGAAATCAAATTTCACGCTATCAAGATCAGTGCGACTCCTCCAGCTTGTGACATAGATGTTTCTTGAAGTCTTCAGTCATGAGCCCGGGTTTTCTTTTGGTATTAAGGATATGATGACAATGATATTATTTGCTATTAAATGCATAATTGTATACATTTATATTATATATCATGTTATATATCATATATATATATGAGAGAGAGAGAGAGAGAGAGAGAGAGAGAGAGAGAGAGAGAGAGAGAGAGAGAGAGAGAGAGAGAGAGAGAGAGAGAGACGTAATGAATGATGTGATTCTTTAATGTTGCCTCAAGTCAAGTACTCTCCCCCGTCCATGGGTCCATCAACTTATACTATTCACTGTTATTAATTATTAAAGTATTACTATTATTAAGTATTAGAGTATTAAGTATTTGAAGTATTTTGACGTCACTTTTTGTTTGTTTTATTATTACATACACACGGAGGGACTCTATTCTCAGACTTGGCCAGTTCACAACATGCTAGTTTGGGCAATCCACCTTTCAGAGCTTACTGTTAAGAGTATACAAAGTTAAAGTACTCAGAACCAATAATTCCTTACTGGGAACATTTACCGACTGAAAAGGCCAGGCCACTATCAGGATAACCGTGATTTGACGTTATCGTCATAGTTCACAGTTAGTTCAGAACGTTGCAGATATGTACAGGCAGGAGACAGATGGGTCACTCTGACCTACCGATATCTAGTTATCATGAACACACCACATCACACGAGTAGTATGTAGGTCGGACATTTGCAATCTGTTCAATAGCAGCGTTGATAAAACAAAATATGCTGTGCCAAAGCTGTAGGGGAATTTTGTTGTGTGGTGAAACTCGACCATACACCAATGAAATCTATTGACTCATGTAGCTAGGCATTTCGGAACAAAAAAGCACATTTACCATTGTTTCCCAGATTCGGTTGTAAAGTGACAGTCACATATTCTTTAAATCACTTCAGTTAGCACATGCAATCATTAAGGAAGTAACTTTATTGATCATGTAACGTTTGGAACATTATACATGTCATCAGAATGTTACAGGTGGGCACACTTCAGGACAATTGGTATAAGAACATTGGTATCAAGAAATCTGTTCCAACCAGTAATTCAGATACATGAGAATGTCAACAAATCGTGTCGTGGGTTTGCGACAAGCCTGGGTTGCTGAGGACCAATTCTTACCCGGATCGTTCTGAGTGCAGTGTTAAACAACGAACAAACAAACAAACGAAAGCAAACTATTTCTACCCTAGAATATTATATCACAACCAACTTTACACCATACTTAATTCCCGACATAACATACATATATATCGAACTGAGATAAAACACACTGACGCTAAGAAGCTAAAAAGCAGGACCTAGATTTTCGAAGCTCTCTTAGCGCTAAGATAGTCGTAAATTAATGTTAATGTATAGCACTTTCGACTATCTTAGCGCTAAGAGAGCTTCGAAAATCTAGGCCCAGGACACCAGGATGACAGTATAGTTTGGGAGCAATGTCCAGCCCAGTCTAGAAACACGTCTAATTTTAAACACACATTGTTGTGAGTGAAAGGTTGTTACACCACTGTCAGCAATACTTGAAGGTGGGGTGGGGTGAAATTGGGTTTAACGTCGTGCTTGAGAATATTTCACTCATATGACGACGTGCATGCGTGTGTGTATGTGCGGCTGCTTGTACTAACCCCAGACTTAAGCTGGTTTTATAGTGCTAGCCCACTGAGATACCATGCCGCAGTGAAGCATGGATACCCCAATCAGACACATTATACTGACTCCGAGCCGACCAGTCCTTGTTGTGACTGACTGACTGACTGAGTTTGGTTTTACGCCGCTTTTAGCAATATTTCAGCAACATCACGGCGGGTTACACCAGAAATGGGCTTCACACATTGTGCCCATGTGGGGATTCTAACCTGGGTCTTCAGCGTGACGAGCCAACGCTTTAACCATTAGGCTACCCCACCGCCCCTCCTTGTTGTGAGGTGAGGTGAGGTGAAATTGGGTTTTACGTCGTGCTTGAGAATATTTCACTCATATGACGACGTGCATGCGTGTGTATGTGTATGTGCGGCTGCTTGTACTAGCCCAGACGTAAGCTGGTTTTATAGTGCTAGCCCACTCAGATACCATGCCGCAGTGAAACATGAATACCCCACTCAGACACATTATACTGATTCCGAGCCGACCAGTCCTTGTTGTACCCATTAATGCCGAGCACCAGACAGGGACCAACAAGTACCATATTTTAACGTCTTTTGGTATGACGCGGTCGGGGATCGAACCCGTGACCTTCCGCTCTCCAGGCGGACGCTCTAACCACTACACCACGGAGGCGGTCAGCAATACTTGAAATTATTATGACGGATTTAAACGAGCGTAATATGGAAGGGGCATATGATTACATTAAATAAAGATGACTGTTCTCGGTAGTACGGCTGAGCTATTTAAAAGAGATGATCATTTTTCTTTGTTTCGCGTCTAATTCCAGCAATCAGGATAGGGGGGATTTATGACAAACCAACTTTAAGAATACGTTCCTCAGTTTGATTGTGGAACGGGGCGAGTGGTGACCATGTGCTTCTTAGGTCATACTTAGCCTTCTCACTTATTTTAAGTACCCGTGCAGATCCGGGTTAGAATTGATCTTCATCAACCCATGCTGATACTGTTGATCACTGGATTGTCTGGTCGAGACTCGATTATTTCATGACCGCCGCCATATAGCTTGAATATTGCTGAGTGCGGCGTAAAACTTAACTCATTCACCTATTTTAAGTTGTTCATCCATAACATTGTCACGGTCATTTGGCACTTTTCACCAGATGGAATATGAGTATAGTTACGACTGGGTATTGTTTAACAATAATATATGTATTTCAATGTTGTGTCCCGTTAAAGTTGACAGGCAAGGCCTTATTAACAACAGTACTGATATGTTCCCTTTATCTATTCTGCAATGGTCGTGTACCGTATTCGAACCCGATATCCCAATCCGGTCTTATCTTCATAGTTCACAGTTAGTTCAGAACGTTGTTGCTATGTACAGGCAGGCGACAGAAGGGTCACTCTGACCTACCGATATCTAGTTATCATGCACACACCACATCACATGTGTGGTATATAGGTCGGACATTTTGAATCTGTTGGACAGCAGCTTTGATAAAACAAAAGGAAGGGAATTTTGTTTTAAGGCGAACCAACTCGACCATACACCAATGAAATCTATTGATTCATGTAGCAAAGAATTTCGGAACAAAAACCCCTCCAAACACACAACATTGCGCAATCATGAAGCACGTGACCTCGGCAAGGACATTGGGTGCTATGCCACATTCAGCATTATCATCCAGACTTGGTTGTAAAAAGACAAGTATTCTTAGCATCGGTTTATTAAACACATACAATCATTAAGGAAGTAAACATATTGATCATGCAACGTCTGGAACGTTTTACGTGCCATCGGCATGTTACAGGTGAAAACACGTCAACACAGTTGCATGTTTATCAAAATATTGTTGTGTCCCTGATACGATAACACGCAACTTATCCTTGCAGTACTCCACCCTTGATGTCCACTGGAATAGCTCCAGCCCAGGACAATTGGTACTAGAACACTGGTAGCAGAACATTGGTTAAAAGTACTTCAGCTACAGAACCAAGTCAGAAAATCTTGGGTTGGGACAAGCATGGGTTGCTGAAAAGCACGGATATATGAGTTGGACCCCGTTTCACAAACTGGTCGTATTTCAAAGACTGTCGTGAGCCTTAAGTCCCATGAAGATCCGTGTTCGAATTGTTCTTCAACAACCCATGCTTGTGGCAAGAGGCGATTAAATTGATCGGGTGGTCAGCCTTGTTAATGATGTACAAATGTCATTGTATCCCGTTTGCGTAGATCGATGCTCATGATGTTGACCATTTGATTGTTCTGCCCTGAAATATTACATCACAGCCAAACTTATACGCACTTTACACGATGGTTAAAAGTAGTATGATGCTGGCACATTTCCGAGGTGACGCAATATTATGAGCTCGGAAATCTGCTGGCACCACACGATTTCCTCTTAAACTCGCAAACGTGTTGGCCCAGAGGTTTAGCATAACAATGGAGTCGGTAAATTGCAGTAGATCAAATGGAGGATCTCATTCTCCTTATGACGTCACAAACAAAATGGTGGCATTAATTAAATGATCGCCATTTCTGGGATCGTGCGTGACCGTGCGCTTGCGAATGTAAATGAGTGTGATTTGTCCGGTGACGTCACAAAAGTCGTGACCCTGGGCCCCTATTCTCGAAAGGATCCTAGCCCTAGGATATCCTAATTTTTATCCTAGGGTCTAGGATAGGTGCCCTACCTTATTCTCGAAAAGTATCCTAGCGCTGGGATATCCTAACTTAGGACAAATACTAGGATAGGTACTGACTTGTCCTAAGTCTATCTTAGTGGAAATCAACATGTTGTGGTTCTTGTTTGTTCACCAATTTTGACGTTGTCAAACAAAATAACTCGCCTAAATTACATTTGAATTTACAAGAGCACACAGTTTTGATGTGTTACGAAGAGTTTTTGAGTTTATATTATCAATTTATCGATAATGAATAGACACACTTCTTGCGATGCACATATTCTTTAGATCTACAAAAGAGATTTGTTCAGTTCTTACCTATTCTCAGCCTTTTTAATCACAACATTGCTCTTTCCAGTCACATTGCCGTGAAATGTCAATGTCAAGGCCAACTTGATAGGGGAAGTAACTCCGATCCTGTTTATTTCCTAGGTGAATTTTTCAGTTTGTGAGATATGCATAATGAGAGTTCAAATGACGATTTTCATAAAAAGCAAATACGATGAAAATGTTTTTTGCACATATCTTTAATATCCTTATTGTTTTTTGGCAGACTTTCAAACTCTGAAGTAGAAATGTTATCGCCTTGTCAAAAAATTAATTTTCAAAAAACTACCATATAATGTGATGAAAACATCGAATAATTTCTTCTAGATCTACTAAGTCCACCAAAAGCTGAATTTCCTCATATTATGTGTTTTTTTATGAAATGAATCATGGGTAATATTTAGGGGAATCCCCAACTTAATGAGGGTTTTTCTATCTCACCTACTGAAGAGCTCGCTATCCTAGCTAGGATAGGCAGCACAAGTTAGGACAGGGATATGATCGTTTCGAGAATGGGTCTTATCATAACGGTAGGATGTCCTAGCTTCTGTCTTAACTACTTAGGATCTGTCTTAGCTGGGACACTTTCGAGAATAGGGGCCCTGGTGTATGCGTGATCCGGTTTGTATGATCAGTTGTGTTCGCCATGACGTCATACATCTGGGCCACTTGCACAGAACGATCTTAGCGCTAACATTATTGTAAATCCATAAGATCGCGATCTTAGGCTTCGGCTACAATCGCCATCCACTTGCAATCGAAACTTACAATTGGACCGGACCAATTGTAAGGAGCTAAGATCATTACAGTCTGTCACAAAATGGTGTTCAAGTGTCACGCAAATAATCAGCTTTACGTTTGGAGATTACTTATATTGCATAAAACTGTACTGTATGATTCGCCTCGACACTTCAACAACACGGAGAATGCACCACCGTTTAATGTCGGATACATTGTTATTTGCTGTAGTGAACTACAGAACTATCGAGTCGATATCACAAAGTACTATTCCCACCCGATTCAATGTTGGAATAAGTGTGAAACAACATACCTTTTTTGATAATCAAGGAAAGGATACTAGCAAATGGTGTCCGCGTGCGATTAACAATGGCCATGACCTTTTCATTAACTCAAGAGCAGATAATTTTAGTTTATGGGCAAGATGGGAGTGGTTTCCCCTGGCCTATGCCTGTCTGTCATACCCAATCGAAGAGCTCAAGATATTTTCTTTTCGGTGATGGAGTGATTTTGTCTGAGTTAATCATTAAAGTAATCAAAATTAGATACAAGAAAACGTGCAAAATCAAGATTCAATATTAATTTCTCTTTCAGAAAAATATTTATCAACGCAATAGGGTCATATCATTAATATACTGTGAATGAGTATTTAACAACTGCTCTCTCGATATATTATTTGATATTCGTATTTCCCTGTCATGATTTCTCAACACTTCTTTAGCCATATTACATTTTCTTGTTATATTGTGAGAAACCAATACTCTAGAGGTATATTTAGGATTTTACACACACAACAAAAAAGAAAACAAAACAAAACAGCTGTACATAAAACAATGTCTCATTGACAACCAGTGGCAAATCATGCATAGGTGTTATAGGTGTTATATCATAAGGAAATATTGTCGACATTTGACATATTATTATAATTTTCATAATTATTAAGTCACTAAATCTAGACCCAAATTTATGAATGTATTTTTTTCGCAGTGCTATATTTACATAAAACATGGGTAGGTATTTCCGTGGTTGAAATATCACATTTTCAGTTCATAAATCAAGACGGTTAAAATGTAGAAAAATATATGCTATCGTCCACGTTATTGTTTCCTTCGAAGATTTCTGGGAATGTTTTTCATGAAAATTCTGCAAAGTGCGATTGAGGGAGGTATGTATTGTGTGCAGGGTCAAGTATCACTCTCTATTTGCGCAGTATGCTATGCGCACTTGCAGACAACTGTAGACAGGAGTCGAGTTTAAGAAATTCGCACCTCCACCGTTGAAGAGTTCGATCTTAGCTAAGATCGCGATCTTAAATCCATGCGGTCTTACAATCGCGCTAAGATCGGCTTTGTTCAAGTGGATTAGGGCAATTGTATGGTGATTGTAAAGTTGATTGTAAGGCCCTAAGATTGATTGTAACTAAGATTGCTCTGTGCAAGTGGGCCCTGGTATGTTGTACTATTGACCGAAACGCTAAAGGTCGTTATATATAGTTATAACATTCTGATGTTCTGATGTCTCGTTTTACCTGTTCCGTACTCAGAGAAAGGTTTTACTCCGGGATACGTTACGTGTGCTAAAACCTGCTGTCCAACAAACTCCAGATGTCCGACCTATGCACCACACATGTGATGTGGTGTGTCCATGATAACTAGATATCGGCAGGTCAGAGTGACCCATCTGTCTCCTGCTTGTATATATCTGCAACGTTCTGAACTAACTGTGAACTACGAAGATAACGTTAAATCACGGTTGTAATAATGAGTAGCTTGGCCTATCCAGTCGGTACATGTACCCTGTAAGGAATTATTGGTTCTGAGTAATATAACTTCGTAAAGCTGAAAGGCCCAAACAAGCATTGAGTGAACTAGTCAGGTCTATCTCTCTCTCTCTCTCTCTCTCTCTCTCTCTCTCTCTCTCTCTCTCTCTCTCTCTCTCTCTCTCTCTCTCTCTCTCTCTCTCTCTCTCTCTCTTTCTTTCTCTCATACACACACGCACTTCCACACACACGCGCGCACACACGCAGGCACACTCACACACGATCCCCAAAGTGGGCATTCCTAGGCCCTCGAATCCATGCTTGTGATAAAGGCGACATCCTCGCTGACATTCTTCAAGCACTACACATCAATACACGCTCTCCTACCGCGAATACAGCTCGTTTCCTTATGTTGAGTGTAACATCTACTGTAGGCTTGCCACGGGTGTGTGTGTGTACCTCGCGATCGAGGGTGCTTGGGAGGCCGATGTCAAACTTTAGACCCATGAAGATTCGGGTTAGAAAACAGGTGAGACATCGGTAGATCAGGCTCGCTGACTTAGTTGACATATGTTATCGTATCCCAACGGCGTAGATCGATGCTCATGCTGTCGATAACTTGATTGTCTGATCCAGAGTCGATTATTTTACAGACTGCTTCCATATAGCAGGAATATTGCTGATTGGGATGTTAACAACAAACAAAACCTTCTGCGCATGCGCAAGTGCCTCTATATCCGAGTGAGTAAGTAGGGTTTTACGTCAAGCAATATTCCAGCCATATCACGGCGGGGGACACGAGAAATGAGCTTCACACATTATACCCACGTGGGGAATCGAACCCGGGTCTTTGGCGTGACGAGCGAACGCTTTAACCACTGGGTTACCCCACCCCATATCTGAAAATTGGCACTATACATCAGTCAGTAAATGTTTTAAGCTTTTATCATTAAATGCACAATGTATCTGTTTAACTGTGCCACTACTGAAAATTGATTTCATTATATAAAACAGGATTGTGGTCAAGAGTTTCTTAAAGTGTACGGAGATGGATCACCAGCAGTCACAGTCTTGCGGGGAAGCTGACAGAAACCAGAATTCTCTTTTTTCAATTTTTGCCATGTACTGTTGGAACGATACAACGAGACAAACATGAGTAGCATTGATTTGGTGTCTCGCCTGACTGTTATCTTGCGAAGTTCCGCATAAAAAGTGTCGAAGGTGTGACGTCAGTTCTTTGGGAAATGCTTCAAACCTATTCGATATCTCAAGTTGCGTATGTGCGCAGTAACATAAAATGTCTAATTTTATTTAAAGGCAAATCAACTTCATGTATTTCACGTAGCCATAGTAGAATTGTTGTTGCTTAGAGGTGAATATAACTGTCATTGTCTCAATCACTGCTCTTGTATTAAACTTCCTAAGAGTTGTTACTACCAGACATGTTTTTACTGCTATGGTGATACCTTTGTGCTGAAATGTAATGGAATAGTGAGTGAGTGAGTGTGTTACGGTTTTGAATTATATTGGCAGTATTTCAGCCATATCATGGCTAAAACAAGTTATACATTTATAATACATAAAGTTAATTATAAAAACCTGCCAACGAAGGACAGTAGAAACAACTAGAATATCACAGATATAGATATACAACTAGCATGTAAATGTATGACATGGCAAAAAAATCCTTGTTTGTTTTTACTCTGACATACTGATCCCTTGTATTAGAAAAATCTAGTCCGTCAAGCAGAACGTTACCGTGATTATTTCGTTACAAGAGATACACAATGGATGTTCCTCGCCTTTCAACAGGTACTCATGAGTATATCCAGAATAACCAATGTCGCATCGTATTAGAAATTCTTCATTAGTATAACCAATAGTTGGTTTATTTCATGTAAATTATTGATATCTAACGTGTGTGTTCCTACTTTTTGGCATTTGTTGTAAGTTGTATTGATCGGTTTGTAATCAGTATAGGGGAGTAGGGGTAGTGTCACACATTTGTTGTAAGTTGTATTGATCGGTTTGTAATCAGTATAGGGAGGTAGGGGTAGTGTCACACATTTGTTGTAAGTTGTATTGATCGGTTTGTAATCAGTATAGGAAGTAGGGGTAGTGTCACACATTTGTTGTAAGTTGTATTGATCGGTTTGTAATCAGTATAGGGAAGTAAGGGTAGTGTCACACATTTGTTGTAAGTTGTATTGATCGGGTTGTAATCAGTATAGGGAAGTAGGGGTAGTGTCACACATTTGTTGTAAGTTGTATTGATCGGGTTGTAATCAGTATAGGGAAGTAGGGGTAGTGTCACACATTTGTTGTAAGTTGTATTGATCGGTTTGTAATCAGTATAGGGAAGTAGGGGTAGTGTCACACATTTGTTGTAAGTTGTATTGATCGGTTTGTAATCAGTATAGGGAAGTAGGGGTAGTGTCACACATTTGTTGTAAGTTGCATTGATCGGTTTGTAATCAGTATAGGGAAGTAGGGGTAGTGTCACAAATTTGTTGTAAGTTGTATTGATCGGTTTGTAATCAGTATAGGGAAGTAGGGGTAGTGTCACAAATATGTTGTAAGTTGTATCGATCGGTTTGTAATCAGTATAGGGAAGTACGGGTAGTGTCACACATTTGTTGTAAGTTGTATTGATAGGTTTGTAATCAGTATAGGGAAGTAGGAGTGGTGTCACACATTTGTTGTAAGTTGTATTGATCGGTTTGCAATCAGTATAGGGAAGTAGGGGTAGTGTCACACATTTGTTGTAAGTTGTATTGATCGGTTTGTAATCAGTATAGGGAAGTAGGAGTGGTGTCACAAATTG
The DNA here is from genome assembly GCF_003918875.1 of Haliotis rubra. NCBI lineage: Eukaryota > Metazoa > Mollusca > Gastropoda > Lepetellida > Haliotidae > Haliotis > Haliotis rubra. Next base: position 90,157 of record NW_025765782.1, on the reverse strand, counting down.
GTTGTAAGTTGTATTGATCGGTTTGTAATCAGTATAGGGAAGTAGTGGTAGTGTCACAAATTTGTTGTAAGTTGTATTGATCGGTTTGCAATCAGTATAGGGAAGTAGTGGTAGTGTCACAAATTGGTTGTAAGTTGTATTGATCGGTTTGTAATCAGTATAGGAAGTAGGGGTTGTAGTGTCACAAATTTGTTGAGTCAGTTAGGGAAGCTGCTTTGGCTGCATTCTCTTCCCACAGAGAGGTTATGTGTCATATCTCCCTACGAAGATATGACAAGTAACCTCTGTGGGAAGAGAATGCTTTGGCTGCAGCATCAGCCATATTGTTACAAGGAATTCCAACACGGTTGGGTAACCAACGAAAAACGATGTCGTATTGGCCAATAGCAAGAACGTTGAATAGTTCAGTAATTACTATTAAAAGTGGATGTTTAGAAGACATGTCTTTAATAGCCTGGGATATATGACCAACTGTGAATGTGTATATTTAGACTGGCTACTCATATATTATTGGGCTGTTCATATTGCATTAGCCCCTGCTGTAAAACTGGAGCCGTCATTCGAGTTATTTTGAAGAAATTGTTCTGGATCCAATGGCAGTAGCACTAGCAATGCTGCCACCATCCTTTGTTGCCACCATCCAACTTGTTTCATTTAAGAATACAATTGTTAATTACAGCACATTTCTTTGCTGCCTGTTAGATTCAAACATAGTGCTCTACTGATTCCCAGTTTACTTTTTAGTTTCAACTTGGGAATTGAAACGAAACAACTATATTTCATATCATCAAAAAAAAAAACCTTTATGAGACCATGGCTCAACCAGTGTGATCTTAAAATGTAATTCTCTCACTAGGGGAGTAGTACCATATACCATATACCACATCAAAGCGTCGCATCGCGAAAGGAATGCATCGGACGAAATTCTTTATTTCGGTCTCTTAATCTTCAGTCTCAGTATTTTCGAGAGTATCTTTTGTCAACACCACACTTTGCCCGTCTGGCTGCACTAAAGGACTTCCTGTAAATGAAAAGTGAGTGAATGAGTGACCGAATTTCGTTTCACACCGTTTTCAACAGTAAGGGAGAGAATCGATGTGTGTAATATCCTGTATGATAAGGGATACAACAGTCAAGAGCTTCTTCATGAATACTAGGTTGTGGATTGAGGGAGTGAGTGTATAGTGAACATTTATATCTGCTCTGATACCTACTTTTGAGGGTATATTTGTGAGTGAGTGAGTGTGCCTTTACGCCGCTGTTAGCAATATTCCAGCAATATCACGGCGTGGGACACAAGAAATGAACCCAACTATGCACGTAGCAAGCCCGGTAGGTTGCAAAGCTTTAGATTTAGGTAGTATTAAGGGCTTGCCTACCTTCATTTTTTATGAGACCTGAAGTGTTATTGTTTGACGTTTGATGATTTTAATAACTTCAAAATGTTATCAATATTTTGAAATCATAAGGAGAACTTAGAGTAGTCTACCATTAATGCAGACAGAATAATCATTTGATTGAAATATGACTTTCTCATATCCGAACATGTTTTGACATTGTTTAACACATGTTTACTGATACAATACCATGCATCGAGTATTTGTTTTTGGTTGTTTTTTCTAAATGATTGTAAAATACCTGCATTTCAGTTATGATCCACATATAACCATGACTGTAAGAGGGATTACCATTTTTTTATTGTTCTGGTAACGTGTTTCTGGATATTTTTATAAAACATCATGTGTAAGCCGGCTTTTTTTTATAATGGTAGCTACGCCCCTGCCAACCATTGTGGAAATCGACCCCGATGGTCCCCGAGAGAGAGAGTCCCCGAGAGAGGATAACGTACAAGAAATTGATCTGAAAAGATTAAAACAAACTATGATCTCGCACCACTAAAAACCTGGGTTGGAATTGGTCTTCAGCAACCCGAGAAAGGCAACAGACGGCATCGGATGATCAATCATGCTGCCGATAAGATTGATGACTGCCATGGTATCCCAACTGCGTAGATCAATGCGCATAGTCAGTCAATGGATTGTCTGGTCCATGTTCCCTTATGAGGCGGCCGCCATTAAGCTAGATGATAGAGAGTTGCGGCATTACACACGAAAATTCTTTACAATGGGTTAATTAGAAATAGTGAGTGGGTGAATGAGTATGGTTGTACGCCACTTTTAGCAATATTCCAACAATATCATTCACAAGTACTGGGCTGTGTGTGTGTATGTGTATTATTGATTGTGTGTTGGGGTTGTTTTGTAGGGTTAGCCATTTTGTACATGGAAATATGATGGAAAATAATTTCATTTTGCGCATGCGCAGGTTTTGTTTTTTGTTGTTTTACACCGCACTCAGCAGTATTCCTGCTATACCGCACTCAGCGGTATTCCTGCTATACCGCACTCAGCTGTATTCCTGCGATACCGCACTCACCGGTATTCCTGCTATACCGTACTCAGCGGTATTCCTGCTATACCGCACTCAGCAGTATTCCTGCTACATGGCACTCAGCGGTATTCCTGCTATACGGCATTCAGCGGTATTCCTGCTATACGGCACTCAGCGGTATTCCTGCTATATACCGCACTCAGCGGTATTCCCGCTATACCGCACTCAGCGGTATTCCTGCTAAACGGCACTCAGCAGTATTCCTGCTACACCGCACTCAGCAGTATTCCTGCTACACCGCACTCAGCACTATTCCTAGTACAGAATGATAACCATCGCAAAGCATACGGCTATACCGCACTCAGCACTCAGCAGTATTCCTGCTACACCGCACTCAGCGGTATTCCTGCTACACCGCACTCAGCAGTATTCCTGCTACACCGCACTCAGCAGTATTCCTGCTACACCGCACTCAGCGGTATTCCTGCTACACCGCACTCAGCAGTATTCCTGCTACACCGCACTCAGCGGTATTCCTGCTACACCGCACTCAGCAGTATTCCTGCTACACCCCACTCAGCAGTATTCCTGCTACACCGCACTCAGCAGTATTCCTGCTACACCGCACTCAGCAGTATTCCTGCCACACCGCACTCAGCAGTATTCCTGCTATACCGCACTCAGCAGTATTCCTGCTACACCGCACTCAGCACTATTCCTGCTACACCGCACTCAGCACTATTCCTAGTACAGAATGATAACCATCGCAAAGCACACGCGCGTGATAACCTATATATATGTACTGTGCCGAAAATAAAGTGGAATTTTGTTTTGAGGCGAAACTACTGGACCATACACCAATGAAATCTATTGAATCCTGTAACAAGGCATAACGGAACAAATGAACTCCAAATCACAACATTGTAGAATCATGAAGCACGTGACCTCGGCGAGGAGATGGGTCTTATGCCACATTTACCATTGTCCCCCAGACTCGGTTGTAAAAGGACATGTATTCTTAGAACTACATTGATCATATAACAACGTATGGTATGGATTTACAGCTTCTCTAATATTTACAAGTGGCTTCCAATCAATCCTATAATGTTTATCCTTTTCATTGTATAGACATTCTGTACATCCATTGTATAAACATACCACTTATCTCTTTGAACTGCAAATCTCAATCAAAGCCTAGAGGCCCATGAAGATCCAGGCCAAAACTGATCTTCAGTAACCCATGCTTGTAGTAAGAGGCGACTAATGAGATCGGGTGGTTAGGCTCGCTGACTTGGTGGACACATGTCATTGTATATCCCAATTGCATAGATCAATGCTCATGATGTTGATCACTTGATTGTCTGGTCCAGGCTCGCTTATTTACACACAGCAGACTGGCATGTTGCCGAGTGTGGCTTCAAACAACAAAGAAAAAAACCCAAAGTATTTCTGCTCCGGAATATTATATCACAACCAACTCATAGATACTTTACACGATGGTTTATTTCCGACTGTATACATGAGTTACATACAGACTGATTGGGATGAAACAACGGCGCTATCTAAGAAACTAACTATTAGAATTAAACAGCAAGACGCCTGGATGACATAATAATTTACAGAGCAATGTCTAGCACAGTCTACAAACTCGTCTAATTTTAAACATACATTGTAATGAGTGAAATGTTGTAACACCACTGTCAGCAATACATGGGTTTACTAAGATGATTTTAAACTAGCGTAATCTGGAAGAGGCACAAAGGGCATTGAAATCATCAGCACACCCAAATTCCATACGATCGTTCCCGGACTCTGCAACTCTTACTGCACTGGTTTACAGGTGGTAAATTTGAATCCGGAATCACCAGGACACATCAACAAAGATAATACATCAAACATCAGCAAAGATAATACATCACACATCAGCAAATATAATACATCACACAGCAGCAAAGATAATACATCACACATCAACAAAGATAATACATCACACAGCAGCAAAGATAATACATCACACAGCAATAATACATCACACAGCAGCAAAGATAATACATCACACAGCAGCAAAGTCTAGTGTTCCTCATAGCTAACGTAACCAAACTGCCCACTGGCTGGGCCCAAACGTCGATTATATATGAGTACAATGTGTGAAAATCACTGGCCTTTGTAATATAGCTGAGCTACTTCGAAAAGATCAAATGTTTGTCTTTGATTCGAGTCCACTTCCAACAAACAGGACAGGGGGGACTATGGGACAAGCCTACTTTATCACACACTCTTCAGTTTGGTTGCGGAGCGGGCGAGTGGTGTGCTTCTTACGTCATTAGCCATCCTCTCAATGTTCTTCATCTCTTGTTCCTGTATCGGTGAGTATTCTTTGTGTACCTCGTTCCCAGCCTTTGCGTATTTTGGAAACATATTTATCTACACACGGTAGAAGGAGTATCAGTTTCATAATGACAACGGAAATTGGAAGTATTAAACACAGGAAGCTGATGATTGTGAAGGATTCTGGAAATCCTGTCTCTATCCAACGGGGAAGACCCATGATCAGCACGTGCCCTGCTGAAACAAACAACAGTGTGAACCCCAGCGAGGACTGGACGAACCGCCACTCCCGCCAGTTCAAAGAATCGCTGACTGATGGCAACGTGGTGGTTGCTAGGAGACAGAGCAGGACGAAGGCTACGATACCGGCAAGACAAGCGGCCTCTCCCTTCCATATCATCACCGTCTTCATCGGAAGGTGAAGGTCGTTGGTATGATTCGCGGGTATTGTAATGGCGGTTGAATGAAACCACGAGCTGAAGTTTGCCGGTGTAATCAGTACCACTGACATGAGGACATGGGGTAATATCAAGATGAAACAAAGGACGCCAAGCTGTTTTCTTGACTTCAACCAAGCATCCAGCCATCTTGGAAACGGTTTGTGTTTTGTTCCATACCGTATCTGCATGAAAGCGGCGAAACATCCGGGCATGTAGGTCAAGGCCATTACTGTAATGGCCGTCGCACTAACGGGCTTGTTGAGAACTTTCAAGAACAGTTGATGATAACTGTATGTGTGTCTTATAAAACACAGATATATTGCGTAGAGAAACCAAATACCGAATATGATACACGTGAACAGCACTGGTATTTTCCATTGAGGGAATAGACGTGTGGCGTACGCCTCAATTCTCTGTGATGACGTCAACCTGCCAAGGTCAACCGGCACAAAGCCCATCTCACGTGCAAGGTTACTCACTCTGTCTCGTGCACTGACATCATTGCTGGCAACGAATATATTTCTACTTCCACCGGCAATGTCGTTTTCCATGATATAGGCTGAAGTGGTGTTGAATGCCTTGACCACGGTTGCTGTTGGTAGCAAAGACTGAAGGAACTCGGCGTTAGATGTCTTGTTTGAAGGGCTATCTCTGTTTGACACATCGATTACTATTATGTCGGTAAAGATGTCTGTCAGAGGTGCCAGTGTTTCCTGGAAGTGCTCTGCGTGAACAGCCACAAAGACCACCTCACACAGTCTCACACATTCTGTAACTGTGGTGAGCTGAATGTCACGGAGACATTCGTCATATTCTGACAATTTCCGCCTCGCTGGTTTTCTACTGCCGATGATGACGTCATAGCCAGAGAGGACCAACCGTTTAGCTAGAGATCTGCCGAAGGTGCCTGTTCCGACGATGCCAATTCTCCTGAAAGTTCGTGGTTCCATCTCAATCCTTTTGTCTTTGACGCTGTCGTTATCTGGGATGCTCTGGAAAAGGAAATTAAAGATATCAATTGTTTTACATGGCCATGTAATCCGTGTATTGTTTGTGCAGTCACAAGAAGTTTGATTACAGAGTTGTTTGGTTCATTTGTTGTCGTTTGTCAGGATAGAATAGAGGGATTGAATGTTACGGAACCTGTTACCATCGTTACTGGTTTGTTTGTTTGGTATTTATCGCCGCCCATAGCAATTATATTGTCCAGCCATTGGTGGAGGTCCGTAAATAATCTGAGTCTGAACCAGACAATGTAGTGAACAATATCATGAGCATCGGTCTGCAAATTTGGAAGTGGTTGAGAATTTAAGCGCCATTGATATATGTTGAATATTTGTTTGGAGCATTTGATTGTTGTCATAGTAGTGGTTTCATTATTCGACTGTGTGTGGTTGTTGTTGACTATTTGTTATTGAAGTTGTAGTGATGTTACAGTAATGGGGCCGTATTTATCAAACAACTTAAAAAAACTTGAGTCATTATATAAGTTTTCTCGTTTTTTTACTTAAGCTTTGTGGTTAAACTTAAGTCATATTATCAACAGACTTAGACTTAAGTTTTGTCTCATTTTTTGACTTAACTAATAAGACTCACCTTGCTAGGCTTAAATCAACCTGTTTTGACTGAAGTTATGTGAGACAAAATGGCTGCTACACGTATTCCAAGAGTATTTAATGAAAGAAGAGAAGCCCCTTTGTGAATACCAGCTACAGTTTTTGACTTGGCTAAGTCAGTCTTTTTTAGAAACTTAAGTTTTATCTTAAGTCAAAACTTAGTTGTTTGATAAATACGGCCCCTGGAGTGTGTGTTGTGATATAGTGTCGTCGTTCCATGACTAATCGTGTTTGGACAAGACATTCAGTGAATGGCACCATGAACATAGTTTTTCTTGTATTTTTGCTGTTTATATAGCAATATCCCAGCTATATGGCGGCGGTCTGTAAGTAATCGATTTTGGACCAGACAATCCAGTGATCAATAAAATCGACCAACGCAATCGGATACATAACATGTACTTTTATCAAGCAAGGAATCCAACCTAAATCAATCTCGTCGATCGCCCTTACCTAAAGCATTCTTTGCTGAAGAACGATAAGCTACATCTCCCCGGGGACTTGATTGTTCTTATTTTGGAATAGGCTCTTCCGTACTGTGTGTATGTATTTGGCTTTGGGCATTTGGCAGATTAAGTACTTAGCATGGTGTAATTTGTGCTAACTAGTCGAATATTGAATACGTGAACCGTGAATTTTCAGGTGCTGCTTCATGCCCATCACCCCCACCACCCCATCTCATCCGCCCCCTCCCTTTCACTTCCATCACCATAACTTGCTTGATAACCGTTTTAGCATGTACACCGCAGCGTGCTTGTCAAAAAAGAGTTTGGTTGATCCATAGAGAATCTCACCCAAGTGTCTTCTGATATCAATTATATCAACACGAGTTGATAAAGTTACAAAGTTGCCGAGGATATTTTTACTTTTATCAACGAGTGTTGATATATTTGATATCAGAAGACACGAGGGTGAGATTCTATTTATCATCCAAAATCACTCTTCATTAATTTTCAATTAAAAATGTACATCTCTGAACATGGTACTGCCATTAGACTTGCAGTGCAGCGATGTCATAGCATTGTGACGTCATCAAGTACATGACGTCATAGCATTGTCAGGGCATTGTACAAAATCTACTGTCAAAACGATATCTCCTAGGAGATATCGTTTGATCTCACACAAGCGATATCTCCTGTGGAACACAATTTTGGATGATAAACATATATCATCCACTGGATAAATTGCTAGTGTGAGGAGGTATCGTTTTGACAGTAGATTGTGTACAATGCCCTGACGTCATCAATTACATGACTTACAATGTTATGATAAATAGTACATAGGCAAGCCTCGGATATTTGTAACTTTATCAACTCGTGTTGATATAATTGATATCAGTACACTCTCTATATATCTTCCTCACTCCTCATGTTGTAGTGTTCAAATCGTCCTAACTCCTCATGTTGTAGTGTTCAATGCTTGGACGTAAGCTTACTTTGTTGATGTAGGGTTATCTTCAACCTGTCAAGTAAAGTTATCAGATGCTCAATTATCTTCACCAACCTTCGCAAGACCGCTTGTCATAACACATTAGCTGTTTATCAATAACAAGCTACTCTTATCAGTCTCACGCAGGATCTGAAAATCTGTTTGCTGGCAGTCTGTCCCTGATAGCAATGTTCGTTGGGGCAACATTGGCCAACGTAGGCCCAATGATGGCCAATGTTGGTCCACCATTGGCCCAACGGACATTGCTATCTGGGGTTAAGATACAGGAGGGTAGGATCTTGTTCTAGATAGTGTACTGTCACACACAGAAGTGGTTTGTTCAAACCTGAACGCTGGGTGTGCTTTACACTGAAGTAAATGTATAACATTCTCTGCAGACTATACTGAGAAATACGGTTTGGGTTGGAAGTCCATAATGTCCGTATTGACGATATGTTAATTACATAAATTGAAAATATTAAGGCCTCGCCCACTATTTGCTAAATGATGCCTGACTATTTTTTCCTGATTAACTGTCAATAAATCAGCCAGACTTTTGCATGCTACTATGTCCCAGATACCATGTTTTTAGGTTTTTTGGGTTTTTTTATTTTAAAGATTAAAAAAACATTCTAAGGTGTTGTTTCTAAGGTGTTGTCATACTTAATATATTGAAATGAATTGGCATTAATTCTTGAAAAATATGTTGCCATAGATGCATTATACAAAATAGTCTTCGCATGTGAGGAATTATGCTTATCGTGATATGTACACTGTTTCATATGCTTGTTTTCAACACATGCAAATAAAAGTCAATTCTTGATTGAGTTGTCAACGAACGCAATGATCGTTGTCCTGCTTTATAAAGTTACTTGTGGAGCCCATTTTAGGTGTTCCCCACCGAGATGTTGCTGCAATATTGCTAAAAGCAGCGTAAAGCTAAACCCAACCACCCTAAAGTTACCGTTAGCATGGCATTTGATGGAACTGAAATCCTACCTGGACACAGAAAGTCATTTCCGTTACAGCACAATCCCTCGTGGCGCGCGTGATATGAGCTGTGCAGCGCCTTTCCCTCGTGCAACACGTGTCACTTCGACTCCTCGTGCAGAATGAGGACGAATGTGTTCAAAACGATTCCCACGTGGAGCATGTGATGTCAGGTCCACCTCTGTTTTTTTCCTCGTGCACAACCTGATGTCAGTTTCAACACTAATCTCACGTGCAGTACGCTGTGAAATTCACCGCGGCCTCCTCGAACACAATAACGTGCGTGTTTCTTCGCGCTTGTCACGGTTGGAACTGCAACCAGTTGAGTCAACACGGAGAAGACCCCCGCCCCTGATTCAGATGCCTTATCTCTTATTTGCTGCTTATCTGATACAGGATGGGAAGTTTGAAATACAATACGCGACCACTATTAAGAAAGACCATCTTTGTGAGATTTGAGTGTCAGGAACTCTCATCCATCAACACAGAGGCCTCGTTTCTGATAAGCGGCATATTCTAGTCAGATAAAAATGGCAACTACTGAAATTGTCCGTTACCACACTGGTACCTTGTTTCAATCTGCAAACCTTCATGTGAAGGAGGTTACAACCACCTTCACATGTTTTTAGTTTGTTGATAAAGCATAATATTATGTTTCAAACATTTCTCAGGTCAATCAGTTCCTGCATGGTGCGGGCTTTTAAAAGCTGAAGAAGCAATGACCGTACTTCCTTCGTCCCGAAGTCTTTCTAGCAGTCCCCGAATCGCCCTAAGAGACCGTTCATAATTTATGGCTTTTGTGTGTGTGTGTGTGTGTGTGTACGTAAACATTATTAAAATATTATGCTTAAAAATTATGGGAAGGGGGGGTAATTGATTGTGTACATGCCATGCAGGGGGGTCACTTACTTACGTACATACATTTTAGGGGGGGGGGGGCGTCATTCACATTGTACATGCTTCTCCATAAAAATCATCATCAACCCCCTAGCAATAAATTATGAACGGTCCCTAAATAAGGCAAAATCTAGATTTCCTCCGTTTCAGAATCTCCAAGATCCCTGGGACCCGTGAAGAATTGGTCTTCAGCAACCCATGGTTGCCACAAAAGGAGACTATGCTTGTCGTAAGAGGCGACTAACGGGATCGGGTGGTCAGGCTCGCTGACTTGGTTATTCCACGCTTGTGTTGGCGCCTAATCATGCTTTGTCTTGGTTAGTCCACTCTTGTGTTGGCGCTTAATCATGCTTTGACTTGGTTAGTCCACTCTTGTGTTGGCGCTTAATCATGCTTTGACTTGGTTAGTCCATTCTTGTGTTGGCGCCTAATCATGCTTTGACTTGGTTAGTCCACTCTTGTGTTGGCGCCTAATCATGTTCTAACTTCTGTTGGCTTGTTGTCTACTTAACTAATCGCCTAACTGTTGGCAATGCTTTATCTTGGTTATTCCGCTCATGCTTCGGTGCCTAATCATGCTCTAACTTGTGTGGGTGTGTTGTCTAATTAACTAACCTCCTAATCATGCTTTAACTTGTGATGGTTTGTTGTCTAATTAACAAAACGCCTAATCATGCTGTAACTTGTGTTGGTTTGTTGTCTAATTAACAAAACGCCTAATCATGCTCTAACTTGTGTTGGTTTGTTGTCTAATTAACAAAACGCCTAATCATGCTCTAACTTGTGTTGGTTTGTTGTCTAATTAACAAAACGCCTAATCATGCTGTAACTTGTGTTGGTTTGTTGTCTAAGTAACAAAACGCCTAATCATACTTTAACTTTTGTTGGTTTGTTGTCTAATTAACAAAACGCCTAATCATGCTGTAACTTGTGATGGTTTGTTGTCTAATTAACTAATCGCCTAATCATGCTTTAACTTTTGTTGGTTTGTTGTCTTCAACTAAACTTTAATTAATTAAAATCAAGGGCATCGACCTGGGATACATTAACACGCTCGTAGTTACACATGTGCACACACTCATACACAGAGGGTGTATTAAATGTAACACATGTTATAGTCAACCCAACAAAAAGTACTAAATTTGTATTTTACTGAGAAAGTGTAATTCCTAATATAACGTGTTACATTTCACCAGGGCGGTGTGGTAGCCTTACCCCGAAAATTCGGGTTCGATTCCCCACATTGGTACAATGTGTGAAGCCTATTTCAGGTGTCACTCACCGTGATATTGCTGGAATATTGCCAAAAGCGGCGTACAACTGAACTCACTCACACAGTTTTCAGCTTGGCTCAGACTGTTACAACTCCTTCTCGAGTGAAGCCAAGCACAGCCAAATAAATCACAATTTAGTTCCCTGTTAAAAAAAATATCAAATTTTCTTCCACAATCTTCATGGTTTGATCTGAAATGATATAAAATATTTGAGCGTCAAATATCTGATAAACACAAGAAGCAGGCGTCACCTGACTGCATTGGAAGCAGTCATTTAGGTAAACTATACATAAGATTGGGAATTTCGTTGTATTCCCAAATGATTTAATAAGTAAGTGAGTGAGTCTGGTTTGGCGTCCCTTTTAGCAACATCACGCTTGAAAATACGCGGAAATAGGATTCAACCTTGCCTTGCTCCATGGCTGTACTAAGCCCATGGATGTATAGTAACTCTGTCCTTTAAAGAGGCAAGTCTAGATAAGCGGGCAGTACATCTGACGCCACTGTTTGGTATTGTTCATTTGAACTATTAATTATTACCTTAGAGACTTGTGGAAGTCTAGATTCACCCGTGCGGGGAGCCCAACCCGATGTGTCGAACGCTTTAATGGCAAGGCAACCTAACCTGGTTTGGATTTGGCGAGTTTTTAATAGCATGTTCGAGGCATTGTGTTGGCGGAATTTCCATAGATTTTGAACGTATTTTGCTGTTCCTGGTGACGGATGTTCGACTCATCTTGGATACATTGAGTGGCTTCTCATCTCTACAGTTTTTAAAGCACTGTGTGCTATTTGTAGATAGTGTAATGTCAGTAACTGTGTCAAGTGATTACTTCATGCTGGACTGTTAAACCACTACACGTCGTGTGATAATTTACTACCTTGATCAACCCGTGATATCCAAATGAGAATTGGCCATCAGCAACCAATCAGACCAACGGGATCAGGTGGTCAGCCAATTGGTGTGTCTGTTTGTTGTTCTATCCCATACTCAGCAAAGTTTGGGGACCTACACATACAGTTATTATAACTAGGGTTCTTTTAATATCGAGAACCAGGCAATGGAGTGAGCGATCGCGTGAGTGAGTTTACTTTACGCCACTCTCAGCAAGATTGTCTATGTATGGCGGCGGTCTTTAAATAATCGCGTCTGGCCAGACAATCCAGTGATCAATAGCATGAGCAATTAGGATACATGACGTGTGTACCAAGTCAGCGAGCCTGACCATCCGATGCCGTAAAGCATCTCTTACGACAAGCATGGGTTGTTGAAGACCAATTCTAAGCCGGATCTTCACGGGTTCAGGTGGTCAGACTCGGTTGATACATGTCATCGCATCCCAACTGCGTAGGTTGACGCTCATGATGTCAATCACTGGATGGTCTGATCCAGACTCGATTATTTACAGACCGCCGTCATATAGCTTGAGAATTGCATGCGGCGTAAAACTAAACTCAATCAATCAAGCAAGCAAGCATATAGATGAACAACAAGGGATCTATCTTGTCCAGTTACTGATCACGTGATGGACATGAGCAAGCAAACAGGCATGGAGTAGGTGAAGCCTTAAATTGTTACAACAGGAAGAAGATAACGTTATCAGGCGCGACTGAAGCGTAGTGAACAACTAGGCCTGACATGAATACTTTTAAACTATACAAAACGGCATAGCCGTTTGCTTATATTACATTATACATTTAATAACTTAAACTTGTCAGAAAAGCGACAAAACAATTGTTAATTCCATGAGACATCTCTGCCAAAAGCAGATTCTTTTGTACCATTATCATATGAGTGCTGTGAATCACTGCCAAGTACAGTCCGTTTGAGACAATATGATACCGATGAATTGTAATCTAACACAAAAACAGACATAAAAGAATCAAACCAACGCGGACTGCAATAAAAACAATTGCCTAATTTTTGTCACCAAAAAAGTTGTTTAAGAAACTGTCTTCATTTATTTGTGCGTTTTCCGAGTTTGTTACAAGGGAGCATTGGCAACTAAAGGAACAGCGCGAAAAGCGAGATGCACGTGCGTTAACGGGTTCTCAACAAAATTATATTTGAGCTGGCGAGATGACACGTACCCCAGCTGCATAGGCAGTGCGCTGTATGTACTTCGTAATTGCATACTTGTGTCATCCGCTGTCATTTTCATCCGTGAAGAAATCGTAGACTTTGTAAATTATAGACTTTCATTTTCTCTCCCTTTGTCAATCAGCAGTAATCACATGTCTCTGACGTCATCGCGGGGATTCGTGTGGTTTGGTTGTTTTGTTTAGGCTTATCGCATTTTGGTATATTTTGGAGTTCGAGTTCGGGCGCGTTTGTGACACGCGGTTGTGACTGTGAGCTTGTGCTTAGCCAGAGGTGAACTGTGATACTTTGGCTAGATATTTTGAGTGGTATTGTGTTTTGAAATGTCTGGAAGGGTTTTGTACTTATCTTTCACCGTTTTGACAGTGGTTGTTCTGTCAGCTTTGTGGTTTTGTAGAACTGAAATGTTGGTTTATGTGTGGACATCGTTGGTGTCTGGCATACGCATGGTTGTGGAGTTCAGATTGGTTTCGTTTGGGTTTTCATTCAGTTCTTGAGTGACTATTGGATGAGAGTTGTGGAACTGCTTTTATATGATTACCCGCTGACATTTTCGCCGTTTATATACTGGGCTGTGATTGGCATTTGAGAACTCCGCAGTTGCATAACAGCCATTTGACCCGGGTAACAATTGTGGTTAATAAGTGTGCTGTTTGTAGAACAGTACTGGTGTTTGTAGGTACATTAACCCTTGTACTTCATACCTGCGACATTTGAATTGACGATTATCATTACTGAATCACAATTTGTGCACTGTTTTTGTTTTGAGGAAGTGTCCTTATCGCAACCTCCATGATGCTGGTGTACATTAATGTCGCCACTTTAGAAGATTTGATTCCCCTTCAAGAGTTGACACAGAGTGCTGCAGTCAACATCCTTAAACTGAGAGATAGCAAAGGTGACCTGACGTTTGATGATGTAGCACGTAATTTGCCAGAACTTTGTGATATTGCCAAACAGTGCTTGTCATTTGAATCCAGGGATTCTTTATTGGGCAGTTTGAAATATGAACAAACTGCATACAGTGTTTCACCCCGTTCATCACTCAACCGTTTCAGCACAGCTGAACGTGAGAACATACCAGGACCTCGCTGAAAACCGCACTGTGAATCATTCCACCAGATACTTCAATGAGAGCAGAACACACTTTGACCGGACACCGTCGAAGCCTCCCACATTTGATGGATCTGGTGACTGGAGAACCTTTCTGTTAAAGTATGAATCATTTGGTGAATCATGTGGTTGGGACGATGAAAGGAAAAAGAGGGAATTTGTACACACACACCATGGTGGTGCTGCGTTGTACTACAGCTTGTTGGTTGGTGATAGACCCTTGTCAAGTATTCCTTGGAGTACTTTAGTATCAGATTTCCGGATCCGTTATGCCGCTGGTGAGAATCCTGCTGAAGAGTCAATAAAGTTTGACAATCTCATGCAAAGACGAGATGAAGATATTAGAGACTTTGCGGACCGTGTGAAATTACAAGCCAGCTACTCTTTTGCTACCTGCCCTGCGTTAGATCGTGAAACACAGGCAATTAACGAGTTTCAGAGACTTATTTTCAGGAGGACAATGAAAATGAGGATCTGCTTGCAAGGCAAACTCGTGGGTTTGACAAGTCAAGGCAAAGTTTGTCCTCAAGAGGACGTCCATATGTTCCACAGGAGCTGATGCGTGCTCCACGGGAGGCCCCACAATCTCTCTCTTTATCAGGAGGGAATGAGTATTGCATGTCTCCACAGTCTCCAAGGAGGGATCTACAGCAGTCTGACAGTACACTTTCTGCTCAGGTACAGACGCCAACACCAGTGACAACATCTACACCACGCGGTGTAACACCTCAGTCCACAGTAGCTCTTGACCAACAAGTTAAAGATCTCTCTGGTAAGGTAGATAATGTCATTGCCACATTGTCGCAAATCGCCACAAGGTTTGATCAGCTGAGTATTTCACCCGTACCGGAACAACAAGCAACTAGACAGCGCTCCTACTCGCTAACTCGTTCTGGGTGCTTTTACTGCAAAGACCCTAACCATCTCATTCAAACTTGCCCGAAAATACCAAAATCTGTGTCCTTTGATGAAAAGTCAGGGTCAGATCATTTGGCCTAAAGCCGACCCATACACAACCGGTGGGCCAACCACCGCCAATAGAATTTGCTGACTGTGACCCACATCTCGAGGGATGTAAGACGATGTCCGCTGGAGATTCTGTTTCCTCCTACACAGTTCCATACAATTGTGAAGAAGGTGTTCACTGGAAAAAATCCATCTTTCCAAGCTTGGAAATGTCTTGGAAAGATGATGTTTCAAAGACATTTCCAATTTTGGAAAGATGATGTTTCCAAGACTTTCCAATTTTGGAAAGATGATGTTTCAAAATTTCCAATCTTGGAAATATCCGCAAGGGGAGATAACTGGTGGGTGATGGTAAATTATTGTTCTGCATGGGCTAATTGCAATAGTGGCATGGGGCGGCATGAGTGTTTCATGGGGTCGTTAAGGCGACTGGCGGTAGTCTTTGATGTTTGGTGTTGTTTTAGTAATGATTGTTTAAGGGGTTAACGAAAGGATTATCGACTTGACTAGTCGAAATTGCAGTGAACACATTTTAAGTGTTCAATGTTGTGGGTGAAAGTGAATTTGTCACGTTGAGTTTAAATATGTATCATCATAAGCTTATATCTAGTCAGTGAGAGTTAATTTCGTACAAGGGCCACCGACCCGTTTTACAATTATAAAGATGAAAATACAATCCAGCGCCATATATAATATTAAGCTGTATGCTAACGTGTACAATGTCTCATTTAATCTTATACTCTATATTCAAAAACTTCGCTCTTTTTGTCAATGTTTCACATGGATTATTTATGTAGTATTGTGGGAGAAGGCTGTTTCTCAGATCACAGTAAAATGAACATTCAATAAAGAATTGGTACTCTGATTCAATGGTAAGTACAATACACAGAGGGTAGAATCACTCATGTTGTTTTATATTTACTTTTCGCCCTTATTCCAACATTAAAGGATGGTCTGAACAACGAAACTTACTCAAAGCAAAACGAATCGTTGCGTTGCCGTCCTGGGGGGTCGAGTGATGGTGTCACCATGCACTAATTTCCACCGGACCCCGCAGTTCGTGCTAAATCATTTAGTAAATGGGTTATGTTTGTGAGTGCGAAGCGAGCGTTGTGGAAGCTTGGAACGATATCTTAAATTTGTCCAGATCGCTTCGCGGAAGTTAAAGAATCAAACTACTTACTACTTGTAGTACAATATATATATGATTGATGACCAAAAATATTTTCCATGACACAACTTGAAGCATAAAGATTTCTTTCTCGGAAGCGAGGTCGTGGTGGAAGTGACAATAATATTGTAAGTAGTGTAATATTGACACCCACCTCGCTTCCTCGAGAGAAATTGTTATGATATAAGATATGTCACGCAAAATCCTATTGGACATCAATCAAATACATATTATACTACTACCAGTAGAAAGTAGTTTTGATTTTATAACTCAGTGAAAACAAACCTAAATAGCATTTATTCTCAGACTCGCGGATGTTCGCGACAGGGCGCTGCCATTTTTAATAATCGTAATATGACGGGCTAAAGTCTGTTAAAGAATTAATGAGATTATGGTTTGTTTTCATCAAGTTAGAAAAGCAAAACTACTTTCTACTCGTAGTTAAATATGTATTGGAATCATGGCCAACAGGATTTGGCATGACACAACTTATAACATAACGATTTCTTCCTCGGAAGCGAGGTGGGGTCGAAGTGACATACTGCGCAATAAATATCTTGCTACATTCCCATGGTTAATGTCCACTCACCAGTATGTAGATACTAGTCAACGTGCGTCTTTCTATTTGGTCTTATAATCCTAATTAGTTTATTATCATACTTATGTGCATTTTGAAACTAAATAAAAATCAGGCGATCTGCCTTTACTTATAACTTGAATATCTAGACATTGTAAATCATAATTCGCACACACGCCCTAGTGTATGTTGTCTGTCTCATTACTTCACGACGAAATCATGGATTCTGTGGAATGCTGCGACAAATGAATAAAAACAAAATGCAATTATTAAAACTAAAACAGGTAGTTATAATGATGTCAGGCTATTACTTTGTTCGAGGAATGTATCCATCAATATCCACAAAAACGAGCCGTATGCCATTCACCTGCAGCTGTTCCAAATGATGTGTCTTTTAACAGTCTAATACATGTTCACGAAAAGTGATATATCGTTTCAGGTATTTTACATAGGTATATAGTCTCATTGGTCACCCAAGATAGCACACCTGGCCACTAATTGCATAATGTCCGCCATTCTTTACAAAAAAAGTAATTTAGTTAGCCAATAATGAGCAATCAATCAATGTCTTGGCGGTTAATCCTTCGAAAGAAGGAAGTTGTTTTACGCAGACACAGACACGACAGAGTGTATTCAGTATTGATTAGTTAATCTACATACATAAACAATACCTTTTGACAAATCCGCTGTGTAAGATAAAAGTAATTAATCAATCAGCGTGTTATCCGTTAATCCTTTGATCGATGTATATTATATTGGGTATTTACTCCAGACACAAGAAATGCAAAATGGGAACCTTTGTCGGGTTATCTAAGTGGTGTTACCTGTTTTAAATTCATTAACTGACCATCAAGTGAATGATGACAAATAACATGTGTAGGTTTATACCACCTAACACGGGTTAAAACATGGGAGTATTAATTGCTGTATTGCATGTGTAAACCTATGGGCCGACACTATTTTGAGAATACGGACAGAACTTCATTGTTGCATAAGAAATACATATAAGCATTTGCTGTGTGCTATAACTGTATGTACCTATTTACCTAAGTAAATTTTCAGAGCCTTCTAGCAATGGCAAAGTGGGGTTGTTTAGTTTACGGATTCAAATGGATCAAATGTCATTTTTTTAATATTATACGTCATATTTTTACATGACGTGAATAAATATCGAGGTAAAAAACCCACAGAAATGGGATCAATTATGATGAGTCAATATGCCATCCACGCATTAGAAAACCCGCAAAAGCCCACACTGCTTTGATACTTTAATACAATCAGACAAGAACTACCGGGGAAATGTTCAAATAACGGCATCTGATGGGCATCCACCCTTCCTACTGTCGCACTGTTTAGGTTGAAAAAATTAACCGTAACCGAGATGAGCGAGGCTGATCATAGTTTTCACTATCACTAGCGACTGGTCTCGAACAAATAAGGCCCAGCGACACCAGGCAATTACGACAGAATCGTCTATGAAAACAAGTTGTAACTCGGAAAGGGAGCAGGACAAAAGCCACCCAGTTATTTTACCATTACAGAGAGGACAAGTACCACCCATATTGATTTTAATGTATACTTTGATGAATAATTTGGTTTCTTAAAAAATGTATTCACTTTGATAAACATACAGCTTTCATTTTCACAACAATTGTCACGATTTCTGTTCCTGCTGAGCTGTAGGCTCGTTCGATATCTCGCGATGTCATTATCGCGATAATGCACCGAGGAGATCATCAAAGGAGTGGATTGCTTAAGCGGTGCAACTTGTATTGTGTTGGATTTAGTTGATTGTGTGAATAAGGAAGTTATCATAATATAACACTGAAATCAAGTTGATGTTAGCTTGATAGTGTTCCATGGTCAACATAGCAATGTTGATGAAAATGGTATTGTATTATACGCAATTTACTTTAATACTCCCGACTTTCATGCAAATGAAAGGATCCAAAAAAACAAACGGATAGTGTCATACTTAAAATTGATGTTTATTTATATTCGGAAAAGAATTTTCAGATTGCACATATGTTGCCAAGAAGACAGAGAAAGATTAAATTTCATAAAAAACATACCATGTACAAATTTACAAAAATATGTTACACAAATTTACATTTTCTTCAAAGCATACCGAGGCGGTTGGGGTAGGGTACATGTATAATTGTCAATTACTATTTATGCTACAGACTCAATGTATTTACCAACAAAACAATTACTTGATAATTACCGGAGAAATTATCTCTAATCAAATGTCAGCAAGCTTTTATAAACATGACTGTAGTTCAAAGTTGAAACAAATGGTTTGGGTAGCCTAGTGGTTAAGGCGTTGGCTCGTTACTCCACAAATACAAATATATAAAACATAATATATACAAACTTATAAGAAGTTTATAGCACTAACACAAGCAAATTTGTTTTGAACGTTCTTGATAAATCATATTGTTAAAGGTCACATGCAACCAAAAAATCAAACATAATTAAAACACAATTATCACTTATTCATGACATAATATACATTGCTGATTATGAAAAAACATATAAACAAAATTATAAGCGTACAATCGCAAAATCAAAAGTGCAATATTTTGTACTTGGGTTTACTTCCCAAGAAACGAAGCAGCCGGGATACCGAACCCAGTCAGAGCGAGTGGGTGTGCACTCAAGTGTAACGGCTGGTTCATTTGCAGACGCCCCTCACGGTTCATTATGTGTGTATATACCGAGATGTTGGATTTTGTAAATACATCCTCATTTTTTGTGTATAACATTTTGCAATCAACAGACATCATAACATGTCATGTGTACAAGTATCACACCTGCCTGTCTGTGTAATTACATAATGTGACAGAGACCGAACGCCATTAATCAATACGTTTTGTTTATGGTGTATAGCCTGATAGGTGTTAAGTTCAAATTGCATGTGGTCAGTGATCGAAGCTGTGTATTGAACATTGTCATTAGCAGAAAGGCAGGCAGACACATAGGCGTCAATAAAACAGACACTTGTCTGCGACAACGACATATCTGTGTCACAGTTAGCTATTCTGTCAACGCTAAATAATGACATTGCTTTTAAGTATCGAACTGAGAAAGTGACTCGGTAAGAAGAACGTGGTGAAATAGACAAATGAAATTATATAAACAGTTAAATTGGTAATATACTGTCATAACATAAAAAGCTCGCGCCTGTGAAATATCAACGAAACATTTAAAAAAATAGCTCACACCAAAGCCTTCACCGAGTATTCACCGGACAACCCGCTGCGCGAACCTATCGTTTTTGTCATCGCATTATTTTTCAACTTTATAAGTTGAATTTGCATTTTTGATGATTTGTTTCGGTAAATCCATACCGAAAGGTATCAGAATCTGCAAAGTTGTGTTTTACGTTGCATGTGACCTTTAACATAACGCTAGGAACACTACTTACATTTAAAAAAAAAATTGTTATTTTTGTTACAATCTATTTGAGATTTGATTTTCCTTGACTTCGTTGTAGAGATTATGTCGTTCAATGTTGAGACTGTTGCTCTGCAGTCTTTCTGACTGCATCTCCATGAGATCCATTCTCTCCTTCCCTCTTGTTCAGAATGAACATATACCGGTAACCGTTTACACATAGATATCGTCAACCACGAAAAGTAGGAAGAAACTTCATCTAACTGTGCATTTAGCACAACTGAATTTAATGGAAATAATGGTGAAAACTGTCATTTCAAAGTTCTTATAGCAAGTTTCTGCAATAAAATGAATACCTCACAACTTGAGTGAACTAATTTATAAATCAAAGTGACTGTGTGAACTCACTAACATGGATTCAATCTCATACTGGTAGTCTGGTATACATGTCTTATTTCTTTTCTTGAGTGAACACGTTTTTTCATCTTGTAGAATCCCTTAAAACAACACCGTAGTCAAAACATCAAACGCTTTTTACCTTGACCCAAATGTCTAACGTACCATTAACCTCGATAATGATACAAGAATGAATATGGGAACCCTTACTCTATGCATCGACAAGAATACCTGTCAAACAAGCATGGAGTTGCTATTGGCATGGCGTCGTGTTCTCATTGCAGGTTTTAACATTTTCAAACGTATATAATTGTCACCACAGCGACAAACCTATTTTACAGTTGAGTAGAATGCATCCAACCTGACCTCACAATGAGCGGTGTGATAATTCAAGACATAGATAATCACAAGCATCTAGACCTGACCCTTCAAAATAACTGTAACTGGGATATTAACATAAATTCCATTGGCTGGCTTATTATGAAATTAATCTCTTGTATAAACTGGAATCTTTCAAATGTATATTTGTCTCTGGAATCATATCTGTGAGCTTGTGGGCTGATTACCTTGATCTAAAATGAATGTTTTATTAAAACATTCTGTAACGTTTTGCTTGTAAATGATCACATTAATCTATATAGACTTATGATTCAGTAAAAAGGGAATTCATTTGAGTATCTGCTTCAATCCGCACATGTTTGGACAACACAACCACTTTTCTATTGACAAGTTAATGAGATTTTCGTGAATACGCCCATTGCATAACACCGTTATTGAGCACAAACTCAAATGGCCTCTCCCTTGTGACAGGTGTTAATTGGAGAATGTATTCTACTACGATTAGTTCCCATGAAGTAGACTTGTAAATATATAGAGTGATTACCTCCAAGACCTGGTGATCTCGAACAAAGGCCAGTTAATGTTTTAACAGGCACAAGGTTGATACAAAAGTTGAAGGGGTAAAGAAATGAAATAAGCCTAAACTGAATTTGACATTTTCATGACATAATATATTTGGTGTTGCCACAATTAATCATCAGAAGATGAAACATATCATGTGAAATATATCTCAACTATCATTTGGAGGGCCTTTAGCGATCTTCTAAAATCTGCCATGCCAACACCCCAAGTAATAATAAGATACATAATTTTCAAATCATGTATGACCTATTTCAACTTATTACTGACCCTACGAAGGTCACCCAAAACTCTAGCACTTTGTTAGATATTAGTAGATTAATCAATAACTCTCGCGAGACGTAGACCGTATCATCCCCGTAGACGTTGAGTGAACACATGAATCAGTATCATTATAATCTCAGTGAGCTAAACTCAGTAAATTCGATCACATTTCAAAACAAGTTCAGATTTTTATAGCACCCAGTCTCTTATTCCCGTATAACAACACCGACGCAGCATGAACGAGATTATACTGTAATAACAAAATCCTACTTCACGGGAATACCCCATTACGCCATGGCACGGGTTCACTTTCATGGCATGTAATACACTCAGCCAGTCACTGTCATATAGTCCATATAGCTTAGGTGTATGGAATTTGTATTCATACGAACATTGAAAGGGCTGGTGTGGGAGAGTTGAAATTAAACACATTTGCGCGTTGGTGGATAACAACTAAAACATACACTTGAAACTGACTTTTGAAAATGCTCGCCATACTAGCGGTAAATAGAACAGTCATCATCAATTTTTGACACATAGAACAAGAAGAATGCAGATGAGTGAAGTTAAACTAATATATAGAATTGGTTCCTAGTTGGTTGCATAGGACGGCGAATAGTAAACACCTACTCTATATCCCAACTTTAAAAAATGTATCACTTCACGCGTGAAACACAGTTGCATTGATATCAAGCACAAAGGGATAATATGAATATATGGCGTATTCCTGCAGTTTTCATGAATAAATATGTCACATGCAAGATACATTATCAACAATAAGAACTCTAACAGATCAAAAGATTCGTCAAATAGTTCAGTCTATACACTCATGGAACATGTGTTATATTTGGGATTACACTTTCTTAGTAAAGTACAAATTCTAGTACTTTTTGAGTTGAACACCATCCGGGATACGAACTCACACCCTCAGTCAGGCACCCTATCGCCAGCACACAAAATCAGCCTCCTAACCAACTCAGCTACCGCGACTTCCACAAAAAATGGAAGTCGGACAACTGGTAATCTAGACTGCGGGCTTTGTGTACCCCTCTGATAAGTGTTAATTGGCACGGCTCCCACGGCCGAAAGCTTTGATTACACAATGCCATACACTCATGGGCTGGGGATCCTTGGAGAAATTGAAAGAAGTAGTGGTAAAATCCTTCCTAAATTTCCAAAAATTTCCAAGCCTTGGAAACATCATCTTTCCAATTTTGGAAATTTTTGGAAATACGATGTTTCCAAATTGGAAATTTTTGGAAATCACCATTTTTTTTCTTGTGTCAACCTACCTCTGTACCACTTACTACCTCCAACAATCGTAGGTGGATCTGCTTCCATTAATGGAAAACTGTCTTCCCCACATATCGAGGAAAGTGATTCACCACCAATGGCCCAGAATGTTATATCATCCAGTGAAGGCCCCAGTGTTTGCAAGCCAATTAGAGAAGTTGTCATCAATCAGGCTAAGGGATTGAATGCCAGCTATTGGTTACCAGCAACAGTGGAAGGTATCAAGGTCCCTGCTGTTATATACTGAGTCAAAAAAGAAACTTCACAAAATGTAATTTGAAAAATAATGAATAATTTTTCTCTGATGATACATCTATGTATCCGAAATGAGATCCCTATCTTTCGACTCTAGAAAAACGTTAGCAAAACCCACTCAAACCCAACCATTCGTCGTGCAAATGACGTCAGTGCCAAATCAGGTTTTGCACGTGCAGTCGATCACGTGATCTTCGCATCGAAGTTTTCTTCATATGCACGTGTATGCATTGGCCTCAAGAATTGAAAGAACACTTTTAAACCACAGTTCTAACGGTACTTGAAATGCCACGATTGTCAAATGTGCAACATGAAATACCGTTCGCATGTTGCGAGCGGGAAGATCAGTTGTTGACGTCGCAAGAGCAATGGGATGCGGCCGTCGTACTGTGTATGACTTGCAAGGTCGTCTACAACAAACTGGCACCACTTCTGATCACCCAAGGTCGGGTCGTCCACGTGTGACGTCACGAGCAGAAGACCGTCAAATCGTCCTACGTCACCTGCGTGACAGATTTCTGCTGGCTACACGAACCAGATGAGATGTTCAGAGGTCGATTGTCCTCACAGACCATTCGAAATCGGTTGCGGGCTGCCAATCTCCATTCTCGACGTCCATATTGTGGGCCAATATTGACGCTGTTTCATCAACGTCAACGTCTGCTGTGGGCCCAACGTCACCTGGAATCAACGAGACGGGAATCGAGTCGCCTTTACCGATGAATCCAAGTTTACCCTCAGATTCGCAGACGGCAGGCATAGAGTCTGGAGACGACGTCGTGAATGGTATGCACAATGTTGTGTACAGGAAGTCGACAGATTCGGGGGCGGAAGTTGCATGGTGTGGGGTGCTTTCTGTGGGAACAACCGTGTCTGGTCATCCGTGGAAACCTCACAGCTGCTGCTTACCGCGACCAGGAGCTCACCCCTGAACTCGTTCCTTTCATGGCGAATCATGGCCCAGGTCTACAGTTCCAGCATGATAATGCTCGGCCGCATACCTCGATGTTGACTCGAAATTTCCTTCAAAACGCTGGAATCAACGTCATGGACTGCCTTGCAAGAGCAATGGCGCAGAATCCCCAACCACGTGTTCACAATTATCAGGCAGTCGATGAGGAGACGGTGTTTGGCAGTGGTGAATGCGCGGGGCGGCCATACACGATACCGACTTGAGAAATTTCGCATTTTTATTCTTGTGACTTGACATTCTGTATACCCATGTTTTGGAACGGCGGTGTAGCCTAAAGGAACTGATTATGGCACTGTCAGTGTATCAAGTACATCACACAGATCTCAGCAATAAAATAATAACAATTTAACCATCTTACCATCTCTTGTTCTTTCATAGTGCCCTGAAGAAAGGATGTGAAGTTTCTTTTTTTTGACTCAGTATAGATTCTGGAGCGTCTGAGACTATTCTTGCTGAGGACATTTATCGTAAACTTGATCCAACCCCGCCTACGCTGGAAATCATCAACATTAGAAATGCCGGAAAGAATGTGGTCATGACAAGAAAAGTGGTCGGACCAGTCATGGTGAAGATTGGAAACAAAACGTTCCAGGAGTTAATACATGTTGCCCCATTAGAGGAGGATCTCCTTCTTGGACTTGATTTCATGAAGTCTCATCACTGTTGCATTGAAACTGATGGGGATTGAGGGCGATACATTTCCGCTAATATTTTCTGTAAAGGCACCCTCATTTGAATCTTTTCCAGTCCATCTCACAAAGGAAGTTTTCATTCTTGCCAGATCAGCAGTACAACTCTCGTGTGTGACACATCATATGTCTGAAGCGAGTCATTACCTACTTGAACCAGCCCCTGATTTATCCGTAGTGCTTACTCGGACGTTCCATGACAGTTCGAACAGTCCAGCTGTCTGTGTTGTAAACCTCGGTGATGAAGCCATTAAACTCTCACAAGGTCAGCTGTTGGCGAGAGTTTCTGAAGCTGATCTAGTTGATGACAAAACTGACAAGGTTGATCCGCCGCAGGAGGTACCAACTTTGAAGAGGGATTTTCCCGAATGTCACCACAATCAAGACAACTTGTCCTGTGTTCGTCAGTGAGCTGAAGCTACTTCTGTACCAGAGCACCTTCTCAATTGATCTTCAACACAGCTCACAGAAGACGATGTGAAAAGCTTGAGAAGCTGCTCATTGAATTCCAGGATGTGTTCGCTTCCCATGACATGGATTTGGGCAACTTCACAGCCA
This sequence comes from Haliotis rubra, assembly GCF_003918875.1. Taxonomy (NCBI): domain Eukaryota; kingdom Metazoa; phylum Mollusca; class Gastropoda; order Lepetellida; family Haliotidae; genus Haliotis; species Haliotis rubra. Next base: position 64,123 of record NW_025765782.1, on the reverse strand, counting down.
TAGAGAACACTATGTGAAGCAACGGATGAGATGAACTCCACCAAGCTTTGCACACGAGGCGGAAAGTCATCTACAGAAGGTGCTGAATTTTCAGGTTATCCAACCCTCCACCTCAGAATGGGCAGCAGCACCTATGTTAGTAAGGAAAAGATGTGGCGGAGTAAGGTGGTGCTTGGGTTACCATCAGCTCAATCGTCGATGTGGTAAGACAGTATTTGCTCTGCCACTCATAGAAAAATGTCTGGAATCACTCTCCAGCAATGTGTGGTATTCAAAACTTGATGCCAATAATGCCTACTGGCAGATTCCTATCAAAGCAGGGGACCAACACAAGACCGCGTTTATCACTAAATATGGCTTGTTCGAGTTCACCAAGATGGGCTTTGGTCTGTGTAATGCCCCAGCCACCTTTGATCGTGTCATCAATTTAGTTCTAGCTGGGCTGAATTGGAAAATTGTCTTGGCTTTCCTGGATGACACACTGGTTCTGGGAAAACAATTGACTGCCACTTTGACAACTTCCGAGAAGTTTTTTTGAGGTTCAGGAACTATCAACTCAAGTTGAAGACGAAGAAATGTGAACTTTTTCAAGTGAGTGTCGAGTTCCTGGGACGAAAAATTGGTCCAGATGGCCTTGAAGCAGGAATTGATGTCAGCGCAGTGGAGCAGTGGCCAATACCAAACTCTTGCAAGAACGTTGAACAGTTCCTAGAACTGGCAAACTGTCATCGTCAGTTTATTCCAAAGTATGCTGACTTGGCTTTGCCATTGTACCAGGTGACGGGTAGGAAAACTTTCCTCTGGACTGATGAACGAGACCAGGCATTCCAAGCAATAAAGGATGCCCTGCTGTCCACTCCAGTTTTGGGAATTGCAAACATGGATGATCCGTTCATTTTAGACACTGATGCATCTGACTGTGCTCTCGGTGCAGAATTGACTCTCAAGTCCAGAATGGTGTTGAAAAGGTCATCGCTTATGGAAGCCTGTCTCTGTCAAAAGAACAACTCAAGTACTGTACTACGAGAAAGGAGCTGCTAGCTGTTGTGAAGTTCACCAGGGCCTATCGACATTACCTAATTGGCCGACCGTTTACGCTCAGAACGGACCACAGCAGTTTGCAGTGGCTCATGAATTTTAAACAACCTAACGGCCAGCTTGCAAGATGGCTTGAGGAATTGAGCCAGTATTCCATGAAAGTTGTCCATCGGCCAGGTTCCAAGCACTGTAATGCTGACTCCCTATCCCGCCGTCCACCTCTGACAGCCTGCCCAAACGTAGACACTGATGTCCTTCCATCTCAGCTCTCTTGCCATGGCTGCAAGTACTGTATGAAGGCTCACCAGAACTGGTATGAATTTCGCCAGTCTGTTGATGATGTGCTGCCTTTCTCCAAGGGTCCCAAGTCCCTCGAAGATCCCACTCACCAAGCACTCTTTTTGACCACTCAATCACCCTCCACTGGAGGCGAAACTCAATCCAAAAGAGAATCGCTATCTCCAGCTGGGAATGACAAGCCTCTCTGTGTAGACCAATCAAGTTTGAGGTGCGACCCGACAGACACCCAATCAGTGAGGAACAAAATATTCTGGAGATGCCACTTCCACCGACAGGGGTCAGCCTCAGCCTACGGAAGGGCTCTCGTGTGAGGAGTTGCACTGTTGGTGCCGGAAACCCGACGATGGGAAGTTGGTGATTCAGTGTGAAACCTGTTTTGTCTGGTTTCATGGAGATTGTGTCAATATTACACCGTCGGCAGCTGAAGCTATCGACCGGTACATGTGCAGAGCGTGTGAAGCCAAGACCTCATGGCTTCGCTTTCCATGTCCCTCGTCCCTACAATAACTGTATTTCCAGACTTTATGTTTTGCCCTGTAAGTTTAGGATTATCTTTGAACAGGAAATGTTGAGTTTGAATATCTTGATTTGAAAATTGTTTGATCAATGTTGTATGTATATCCAAAGTTTAAAATTGTGCTTTTTGCACAGTATGACTCATCCAGGAGATGTCGTCGGTTTGGATATAAATGCCCCTAGTAACAAACTTGGAAAACTCACAAATATATAATGACAGTTTCTTAAACAACTTTTTAATTTTTGTGACAAAAATTATGCAATTTTTTTCTAAAGTTAGTCTGGTGCTTTATTTCAGTCCGCGTTGGTTTGATTATTTTATGTCTATTTGTTTTTGTGTTAGATTACAATTCATCGGTATCATTTTGTCTCAAACGGACACCATGTGTCCGCGAAAAGGTGAGCGCATCCTGCCTCACTGTTGGTACACCTCATGTTCAATTGCTCTCCCAAAAAAATAAATGTAAGCAATGTAACACTTTTTGTCACAATTACTACTACTAAAGACTTCGAGTCACGCGTTGGGAATAGCCTTGTGGTTAAAGCGTTCGCTCGTCAAGCCCCACCGGTTCCGTGGTGTAGTGGTTAGAGTGTCCACCCGGAGAGCGGAAGGTCGCGGGTTCGACCCCTGACCGCGTCATACCAAAAGACGTTACAATATGGTACTTGTTGGTCCCTGCCTGGTGCTCGGCATTCATGGGTACATCAAGGACTGGTCGGCTCGGAGTCAGTATAATGTGTCTGAGTGGGGTATCCATGCTTCACTGCGGCATGGTATCTCATTGAGCTAGCACTATAAAACCAGCTTAAAGTACTGTGGGAAATGCTAGAAAAATGCTTTTTGACTTATATTTAAAATTCAGAGGTATTACAGTTACTTAAATAACAAATATCACTTTAAGAAACATCTACCTAATGTAGACCGTGGGAATAAATTTTGAGACATGCCCTAAAATGCGTTTTTACTGATGAAAATATCAAAAACTTAGATAAATAAGGGGTAGTGTGACGTTATTTGATACAAACATTAACTGCCTGTGTTACGTCATCAGCATGCACGGTATCGACAGGTAAAATTGACACCTGAGCACGCGCTCGGGCGAGGGGTCATCTCAATAGATGTTTTCATCAAAATGTTGAATATGTGTACGTATAGTATACGTATTGGTTATGTAAGGGATCATTTGTGTATGTGTGTTTGTTGTGAAATAGACATAAGAATAACTGTACATTGGAAAGAATCCTATCAGTTGTGTTATCTTATTGATTGATTGTAGATGTGTGCAACGTTTTGATAAATGTTTTACATGTCAACAGTATATTTCATTGCAAAAATATGGATGTAATACGGTCAGTTTAATCTAGTTGTGAACATTGGCCAAAGATTTAACGAAGTCACTGGTGTAGCTTCTTTAGAATATATATATATATATATATATTATTCTCCTAAAGTTTGTAGACCGCCCGTCTAAGTTCCTACCTTGTCAAAGTTGTCAAGGATGGTTTTACGTCCCGGTTTTGCTTTTGAGACGGCCACTGTCGTGTCTGATTTGTTTACAATATTGTAAACTTATTGGTAAGACATACCAACAGCTCTACAAGTTCTGTATTAAACCATTTCTATACTAAAGAAAGGTTTACCTCTGTCTTTTTCAAGCACAAAAAACTTATAACCTTTGCAACAATTGACTGCAAATAGTTTGCCTTAGTGGACTCTGTGATAAGGATGTACATGCATGACGAAAAAAACGTATTTATCAAGACTTAACATTTATATTAATATTTCTTCAATAAAGAAACGAAAATTCAGTAAAGTAACACAAACATTCAACATTCATTTGTTAAGAAACACGTTAATTTATACGTTTACACCACCTGTATTATTAGCATAAATGTAAAGACTATTTCAGATTTCAATTGTTGAACTCTGAAAAAATCTTAAGTTGTTGTTTTGGTGCCAAATTCTCTCCTGTAAACTGCCCTTTAAATGCATGGGAATAAATAAAAAAAGATTAGGTACAATATAGGTGAGTTGATATATTGACAACATAATACATTTATCACGTTTCTAAAGATATTAAGGCTAAAAAGCATTTTTCTAGCATTACCGACAGTACTTTAGTACAAGCAGCCGCACATACACATACACACGCATGCACGTCGTCATATGAGCGAAATATTCTCAAGCACGACGTAAAACCAAATTTCACCTCACCTCACCTCGTCACGCCTAACACCCGGGGCGATTCCGCACATTGATACAATGTGTGAAGCCAATTTCTGGTGCTCCCCACCGTGATATAGCTGGAATATTGCTAAAAGCGGCGTAAAACTGAACTCAAGTGAGTGAGTGAGTTTAGTTTTACGCTGCACTCAGCAATATTCCAGCTATATGGCGGTGGTCTGTAATTAATCGAGTCTGGACCAGACAATCCAGTGATCAATAGCATGAGCATCGATCTGCGCAATTCGGATATGATGACATGTGTCAACCAAGTCAGCGAGTCTGACCACCCGATCCCGTTAGTCGCCTTTTACGACAAGCATGGGTTACTGAAGATCAATATTCTAACCCGGACCTTCACTCAAGTCATGACTCGAGTCCATTGTTCAACAATATCAAAATCACAATGAGATGTTGTGGTAGATTTCGTGAATCTGGTGGTAGATGTTAAAAACGAAGTATTTATTTCCTTTATCCATTGAAATACGGGTTCACTCTCAATTGTCAGAAACCTCATTTGTCAGACGATGCAATCATCTTAAGAGCAGTCACGTGTTACCAGTGTAACTGCCCTGTCTTGCCTATTACTATGTTTGTGAATTTTGTATTTTTGTGAATTTTGTATTTTTGTTAATTTTGTATTTTTGTGAATTTTGTTTATATTCATTTTGAGGCCGTTTTTGATACAAAAAGAATTTCCTTCGGGATAATTTAGTTATATCTTATCTTAATATTATGTTTGTGTTTAATAATTACGTGTGTTCTGTATCGGTTGCATGTGATGTTTATTTTAGCAAAACTCTAGAACCAAACTCAGTTCTTTTCAAGACATATATATATATAGCAAACTCCAGGAAAGGGTTAATATAAACTTCTTTAAATAGTTGAGCATGCATTGCATTATTTTCATTAAATACAATAATAGGTCATAACATTGTGTATGTAACACCTGGAATTTGTATTACAAACGTCATGTTGAATCTGGATTGGTATTTTATGTTCGCAGATGTGGTATTGAATATTACAGGGAAGAAAGCAAGTCGACACCGGTTTTGAATGCCTCGCCACCGGTTGAAATATTACGACAGCTGACATTTCCATACCCCTTTAAAAATGAACTTTTCATACAGTACATGCTTTCTAAAGATATGGGCGCGTTCATTTTGTAGGTTTTATCTTGAAAATTAGCAGCATTGCTGTAAAATTGATTTTTGCAGCATCGGCGATCGGAATGTGGTTAAAATAAGCCAATCAAATCCCTCTTCTGGGCACGTGATCGTCGCTATAAACAAACTAGGTAATGGCGGACCGATAACACGAGATTCTTACATTCGATCAGGTACAAGATTTATCGTTGACTTTATGAAAATGTATTTTGGTACCCTCGCGAGTAGTTGATTATTAGATTATCAAACTGTGTTCTTGCAAATAAAGCGCGTCAACAACGCAAGTCGTGATAAATTGATAACTTAGTCACTACAGGTGTTCGCAAACATTATTTCAAGTGTTCAGTAAGTTGACTCACTACTAGTAGTTTTTTTCTGTTCAGACATATGTCGCCTTTTGCATCATGCACGAATCGTTACATTGTTTGATTTGAGTGATAATGCTGTTGTGTACTGTTCTGAACAAAAAATAAAGTTTAGACTTTAGTAAACATTCCAGTTAAAATATTTATTTCGTCTATTGATCAGCATGTTTTACCGGAGCCATTTTTAATATGTTTTGACTTACACAGTGCCAGGCAGTGCAGAGGTGTCAAACATGGAGGAGGATGAGGCACCTGTATCTTCCCCGAGTCCAGGATCTGGGAAAAGGAAAAGTGTGGAATTCTTGGACAATAAGGAAGAAAGGGATACCGACATTGGAGCGGGTGGGAGCCCAGAAGTTGACAACAGGGCAGAAGATGGACCCGATAATGACTTTGCTACAGACAGTGAGAGCGAAGTGGATATCGGTGTCAAGCCAATTGAAGACACTTCCTCAGAAGGTATAGTAAACAATCAAACAATATTATAGATATTAACTAATAAAATAATGGTATTAAGAACTGCATATTGATTATTACATAAGGCCCATCCATAATAACTTCTGATAGATTAATATTATCAAAAAAAATAGAAATTCTGTGTGAGTGTTAATTTTTTCTCATTTGTTTATGTGGTGTGAGGGTCATGATGGAATCTCTGATGTCATAAGCATTGTGATGTCATACCTTTGTGATGTAGTGGTGGACACCAAAGCAGGTGTTGACTGTGATGTCATACCATTGTTAGTCACATGACCCTTATTGTGATGTCACTGACAGAGAAGATGACAGAATGGGGCTTATGTGTAGCAGATACAGGACCATAATGAGTAAAATTACTGAAGAATGAAATTTCAACAACAAATACAGTATCCACCATGGTTTTACTTTGGTAAGAAATTAAGACCCTAAAGTTTATCTTTAATGTGCTAAGTATTTTAATGTTTATGCCTATTTCCAAGTATATAGGGTTTAAGTAATGCAACGTTGAAGCAGGATTTATCATTTTTTAACAGTTGTAAAAACAAATATTTTGCCCAAATTTTAGTAGAGCTTGGTTGTGAAAACATGGCAACATACTATATGAAGTAGTTTGTCAACATAATTCATATCTTCCATCAACATGGGTTCATTAAGTTCTTACTGTAGTCGAGGAAAATGTTGAGTTTTTGTGAAATTGCATTAAAAAATAAGTATTTTCTGATGTACAATGCCTTTAATATGCAATGGATATCATACATTAATGGTAATTATCATTTTCACCAAAACCTTCTATGTAATTTGTACATAATTTCAAAATATTAAACCATAATGGCAATGACATTTTCATGTTATTTCAACATTTTAAGAATTAAAGAAAAACTTTGAAGTCAAGTAAACTTTGTGCACTGTTATCTTCCCAGGTGTCAGATTCAGAAGTAGGATATCTCTCATTCCCCCCAAACCCTTTGTTTGGAATAATATTTTCGGAGTATTTTTCACTTGTCCATGTGCTCCCCCAGATGTGAAATTAACCATAGCTAATCACAAATTCTGCTAAAACTCAAGAAATATTGGTTGGGGAGGATGTGTAAAAATGTGTTTCTTCAGTTATAAATTGTGTTTCTTCAGTTCACTTTTGTGTCACCTAAAACGAAAGGTTAATATGTAAGACAATGGGTATATATGCTAATAGGGTAAGGATGTTTCATGTTAGAAACATGTTCAATATGGGTCATGTTATCATCTGTACATTCTAAACGTGGTGATGGACAAGGTCAGCCTTAGTAAAATTAGTGATGAATTTTAACTCATAATCTTTGTTTTCAGCCTCTTCTGCTGCACTGGACATGCCCGGTCATGGCCGATCTCATCCAAAGATTGCACGTGGCTTCCGACCAGAAATATTTGATGATGACGGAATAGCACTAGCAGAAAGCAGAACATCGAAACGTTCCGTGACCTTCACCCCCAAACCACCAAGTGATATGTAGGTCGCTTACATCTAAATATGCCAATTGTCTGTGTTCTATTTTTTACTATTTTTCCTGTGATCAGCCTTTCCAATTTTTTTATTTTCATCATCCGTATTTGGTTATTATATGAAGTTATTGGTCCCAAATACAAGTACAGATATAACGGAATGCAGGCTGTATTTCCTTTTACTTATCTTCATGAGTGAGTATGGTTTTATGCCGCTTTTATCATCAGGCTCATCATCATCATCATCATCATCATCACCTTTCTAGGTTTGTGCTTGTGGGTTTTATCCCAGTGGTAAGCACTAAAACATCACTAGAACATCAGGCTGGCATTGTGATTAGCGTTCAAAGCATCATCAAAGCCAATCAACTCACTCACTCTACTACTACCTGTGAAGATCCTGGTTAGAATTGGTCTTCGGCAACTTATGCTTGTCGTATAAGATGGATAACAGGACCAGGTGGTCAGACTCGCTGATTTGGTTGACACGTCATCGTATCCCAATTGTGTAGATCAATGCTCATGCTGTTGATCACTGGATTGTCTGGTCTAGACTTGATTATTTGCAGACCGCCACCATATAGCTGGAATATTGCTGAGTGCGGCATTAAACAACAAACCAGTCAACCAACTAGTGGTGGTCCGATTAATTGAAATAATCGAAGATTGGTCGCAATGACTAAACGACCAAGCAATCGATCATGTTTTCTCATAATCGAACACAAACAATTCTGGAACACTTGTTTGCATTAACAATATTTTTCACAAGGTTGGTTTTGTCTGTTATTTTTCACAAACATTACAAGCTTGTTCCAAGTCAGGATTGAATTTATCTTAAAGACTCCAGGAAATTTATGTTCCTAACATACTAGTCATCCTTTAAAGATGTTAAATTTGCACATGCATTTTGTGGAATTTGCAAAAAGACTCATAAGAACTACATGTTTTTCTTTGTTTTTGTGCAGTAACAAACATAACCAGAAAAATTTGATAAAATGATGCTGACCAATTATTTTCGATGATTGATCGGTTGTAATGAACCAATCATCAATTATGAGATTTTATGCAATTCCCAACACTACAACCAACCAACACTCACTCTACTCTTCAGGTTAAGCTCCAGATCACCAGCTGTTAAGGAAACAGCAAAACGGCAGACTTACGATGGGCGTGAGATCACCGTGGTTACGCTGGAAACACAGACTGACTGGCAGTGGTTGAAAGACGCTGTAGATACCGGACTAGGCACACACATCACTACTGGTATTTCATTGTTCCCTGTGTTGATATTCTTAATAAATCTCTTCTGTTGAAATGGGAAAGATTGTATTATGCCCTGGGTGATGGTTACTTTCATTATGTTGACGTCATCATAATAATCATGAAAACCATAATGATAAATTCATATTGAATCACAAATTGCAGGGTGATGGTTGTTAATTGCATGTTTTTACCTCATCATAATCATCATGAAAATCATAATCAATGAGTCATATCGAATCAGAAATAGCTTGGTTTAAAATGAGCTCACACTATGTGTAGACATCTTGGTTAAGCCATCCATGTTTTCTACGTGTTTCTATTATTCAATCTCTACCACAAGAAGCTGGGCATGCTAAATGAAAATAAATGAACATAATCAATGGAATGTCGGTTCATTAATGTTTAATTTATTTTAGGAAATATTAATGTTTATATCATTTGGTAATAGTCTTAAAATTATAGTAATTCGTGATCCAGTTCAAGATGCTTTTTTTGATAATGTAAATGAAAAAAGATCAAACTGATTTGTATTTTATGAGATTTTTTGTATCACATAAATTTTCACAGCAACAGATAATAATGAGACAAGAAAACATTTTTAAGAGAAAAGTATGGACAGTCATAGCATAGTTCCCCAGCATCTTTGCTCTAAGAATCTAATCTGTACAAGAAATGGTCAGGTTATGCTTCTCACAGGCAGTGGAATGGATCTAGTGGTTTGACAGGGTGTTTTGGCCAGTGTATCCTAATGGCAGAATTGTTTCCATGGTAACCAACAATCACTCGTTTGTCTGGATCATACTGGAGAATTCTTTGGCTGATATAGCGGCAGCAGTATCGATAATTGGATCCAAGCCAGAAACGATGACATAGTCTTGGACTAATGAAATTTTACATGACTTTGGCAAACCCTCATTAAACTGCTATAGGCAAACTGCAGAGGTCTGGTTATTGTTTTCGACTATTGAAATTAATTGTTAATAGGCATGTGTAACACAAATTATAGATGCCTTGCACAAGAAGTTTTGAACACACCAAATATTGAAGGTTACGGAAAAGGAACTTTCTTGGTTGAAAAATTGTGAAAAATGCAGTCACTTTAATATTCGAAGCTAATTCCGATACCATGGTAACCTCCAGTTAAGCTGTAAAAACTTTGAAGTCAATGAAGCACCAGAGAAGTTCATGAATATAAAGTATTTGGACCAAAATGGTTTCTATTTTATTTGCAGTTTATTTCAAGAAGACTCTTGAGAAGATTTGTTTTCATAATTCATTAGTATATATATATGTATTAACAGCTTTAGCAATTTCTAATCCAAGTTTGTTGCTCTGATATATGCTGGAATGGTCTCTGCTCTGAATCTATATGCACTGTATTGGAAGCTTGCATGAGCTAAATGTGCCATATTGTAACTGCATGATGAGTGTGACTGACAGGTGTTGTGTATTGCATGTGTATTTCAGGTGCAGTCGGTGGCAGTGAGACAAAGAAAGAGAAAAGTGACCTCAAATCTATACTGGGTAAATCTTGAATCGTTAAGGGGAGATAATCACAGTGTCAGGGGAGATAATCACTGTGTCAAGGGAGATAATTAAACTGGGAAAGATTAGTTGACATGACATATAGGGGGGGTTTAATTAATTAGATCACTGATGACAGAGGAATTCTCTGTCAAGGGAGGTAACCACACAGTCAAGGAATTATTGTGACTCGCGAAGGGGAGATTGTCTACTGAAAGATTATTGATGACTTGTTATCGGCACACATGTCAGTTTTAGAAATCCACACAAGTTAAAGGCACACTATCACGCTACACTTCTCTAAATATCAACATAGCATTTCTCTCATTAATACTAACTATCAGCCCCCAGTGAAGCTGCCATATAATTTATTTTAGAAAAAAATATGTATTTAGATTACAATATGAAATTAAAAAGTGTGAATGAATTAGTGCATCATTGCATTAAAATGACTTTTCCGCCCTCATCTGACCGAACTTTATTTCAAGTGAACCCCGTAGAGTTATGTCCCTTGGAACGCTCTTTACAAATATCCTGTAAGGCCACTTGTGATTGAGACCCGTTCGGCAAACACCGACAACACCGCATGAGACAGTTTTTGATGTACGGAGCAATTGTTTACATTCCTTATATGACAAGTGTTATCTGTTTGGGAGCTGTCTGCCTCAAAGTTTCAAGTCTTTTATTGCATCAATATGAAGCTAAAGTGAGTGCATATTCCCCAAAATATATATTATAGACCAAGTATTGTCGAAAAAGCGTGACATTGTGCCTTTTGAGATAACTAATAGCTGAACATTATGAGAAGGGGGTGTACATATTTAAACCATCCAGACCAAGACTATAAATACAGTCAAATCCCGATGAGTCGAATCGCTGGGGACCAAGTAATAAATTCGACTTATCGATGTATTCGAGACATAGGTATGTCTATGAGGGTAGAAAAAAAGATGATCCAGTCCTAATTCCTCCTCCTAAGCATTTGTTTATCTAATGATTTCCATATCGCTAATAGGGGCACCTTATCAGTTCCAGTCTGATTAGCACAGACAGTGATTTTTGTAAAATCACTAATCTGCCTTTTGAACTCACCCGTCAATGGCGGAAAGGTGTGAGCCGCGCTGGTTTGTTAATTGGATCAGTTTGCTACACCAATCAACTTCTCTTTGACTGACTTCGGCTTATGTATACAAGATTGCTGTTGTTTGAATCTCATGGGACCAAATTTTCTTCTCGAGTCATCGTGTGTATTTATGAGACGAATTCGTGTAACCGGTATTAAAATGATGACAACTATAACAGAGAATGGTCTGGACCGACAGGTACTTCGAGTTATGCATAATATTGGGGACACCGGCATTCGACTCATCGGGATTTGACTGTACTTAATATGAATTATAGCAAGTTAGTAAATACTGAAGGAGTCAGAACTGACGGGTGCTCAGGATGACTGTGTGTACATAGATCGGTGTACATGGGATTAGGGTACAGTGGTTTAGTGTACAGGAGAGTTTCTTCACAGTTGGAAACTGTTTCTGCATTCAAAACTTGATCGCTTTGCACAAGTTCTATAATTAGAATTTCACAAATTGGTTTGTTATGGCTTTCAAACTCATTAACACAAAAATAAGAAATGTTATTTACTAAAATATTGGTCGTGTAAGGTGAATGTAAAATGTTTTTATCTCTTCAGATCGTTAGAAATGTAAATTTTGTCAAAAGTGTATATTAATGAATTTAAATATGTTAATTTTGTGATATTGATAGTGTTATACGAAACTCTAGATTCCTTATTTCTCTTTTTTTTTGGCTGTCAATCTATAGGAAGGAGACTTATTTTGAATTGATTTTCTACCAAATCTGCTAAGAACTTAATACAGTGGGTTAGCATTCAGGAGTCAGTACACATGGGTTAATACATATGGAGTTAGTTCATTACCTTGAGCCATGCCTCACTCATATATCTGGGGCAGAGGAGTAGCCTAGTGGTTAAAGCGTTCACTCATCACACCAAGGCCTGGGTTCGATTCCCCACATGGATACAATACGTGAAGCCCATTTCTGGTGTTCCCCGCTGTGATATTGCTGGAATGTTGCTAAAAGCGGCGTAAAGCCCAACTCACTCACTCATCCATATGCATGCAGCTACTACTAACAAAGATCCCACAGTTAGATTATACAGTTATGCTGGTACAACTCCAACATACACCAGATGATACAAAAGTGGGATTTTCCGAAATGCTGAATTCCACCAATTTCACAACCAGGCAAACTTTTGTGAACACTAAAATTGCAATTTATGCACACTTACACCCAATTATTACATGATTACATGACATATCTTAAGTATAGTGTGTTACATCATTTCCAGTTGGTGCATTTCACCCCCATGTTATATAAAACATATTGCCCCAAAGACCTAGTGTTGCTGTTATAGTTAATGTCAATTCTTATCCAAGGAAACCACCTCCGTGGGTTTGATCCCTGACTGCGTCATACCAAAAGACGTTAAAATGTGGTACTTGTTGGTCCCTGCCTGGCTCTCGGCATTAATGGGTACAACAAGGACTGGTCGGCTCAGAGTCAGTATAATGTGTCTGAGTGGGGTATTCATGCTTCACTGCGGCATGGTATCTCAGTGGGCTAGCACTATTAAACCAGCTTCAGTCTGGGCTAGTACAAGCAACCGCACATGCACATACACACGCATGCACGTCGTCATATGAGCGAAATATTCTCAAGCACGACGATAAACCCAATTTCACCTCACCTCTTATCCATGAAAATATTTAGCTTATATAAAGATAAATTATCCCTTGAAACAGCTAGATTAAGCTCCTTGGAGAAGTATTCTCATCTGTGAAGAAGCTTCATATGCTCAATGACATTAGTATGTTTACATAAACAAATACATGGATAAGACATGTCTATCAGTGTTTCCGTTATCCAGTATATACCGGACTTTGACCGGTACAAAGTTATGATGTCCAGTAATTTCAAAGGCTATTGGTCATTGTGTCCGGCAAATTCTAAAATAAATTTTCTAATTACCTTTGTCAATTTTATTTCTCCTTGAAAAAAGATTATGTTTTCGCAATGACATAAAGGTGTTGTCAAAATAAATATATCAGTTTTGGAAAACCCCAGGCTAAAAATAGCGGCATTGACGCATTGCGATACCCTCAACATTTCTGATTGGTTGTAATGGTGCAAGGTCAGATGCACAATGAAAAGCGTGATCATTTGACTGGTAAAATTTACAAATGACCGCTATTTGAAAAACTAGCGGGTCACAATGTCCAGCTGTAAAAAATGCCAGCGGAAACACTGTCTATATTTGTTTGAGTGGCATTTTAGAAGTTGCTGGTATAGAGATGACACAACTTTATGGATGATCAACTTCTTTATTTTAACAATAGCGACGTGTTGCTATAGGTTCTTATACCGTTTACAAGCATATGGGGGAATGATGGGGTACACCAGTTTACATACAAGATAAGATAAGAGATAACAATAACAAGGGTGGGGAAACAAAGTATCAAAGAAAGTTACATGATGAGCTACAATGACATGATGATGAGCTGAGGATACAAAATGAGATGAGTGGGATTACCATGAGAATTAGTGAATGTAAGTTAATTAGGCAGAAGCCAAGGTGGTGGGGGGAGTAATTAGTGAGAAGCCAGTGGTCAGGAATATGAGTATGACGGTTGATGGGAAGCCAGAGTGGGTTGAGTGGTTAATTATTTGTGGATTAGGTGGTTGTAAGCTGAGGGGATGTAATAGCCTTGATCTCTGTTAATAGAGGGGTTAAAACGGCGTATCTGTAATGCCTCGGCCAATTTCCGCTGAGTGTAATCATGTTTGTTGTTTGTAAGTGTCCCAGTTGATGTTGTGTTGAGGACATTTGGTGATGTGTTCCGAAATGGCTGATTTGGTGTCTGCTTTGTTTGTGGGTGTCTTATGTTCTTTGATGCGTATGTTGAGTGGTCTGGATGTTTCACCAATGTAGTTGCTGCCACAGTCGCAGCTGATGTTGTAGACCACACCTTTAGGCTGTTGTTGTTTTGAAGTGTGTTTCCTACCGTTTGCCTTAATGATAGTTTGGAGAGGTGTGACTGTGGAGAAGTATGTGTCTATGCCTGCTATCTGTCTAAGTATGTGACTGATGTGATGTGATGTGATGTTTTGCCGATGTAGGGTAGTGAGATGCGAATGGGAGCGGAGGCGGGCTTGCTAGTGGTGGGTTTGGGTGCTGGGTTGTGGGTGGAGTTAATGACACGGTCAACAAGTTTAGAGGGGTTGTTAAGTTGGGTGAAGACATGCCGGAGGTGTTTTAGTTCAGGTTGAGGGACCGCCTCCATGGTGTAGTGGTTAGAGCGTCCGCCCGGAGAGTGGAAGATCGCGGGTTAGATCCCCGGTCGCGTCATACCAAAAGACGTTAAAATATGGTACTTGTTGGTCCCTGCCTGGCGCTCGGTATTAATGGGTACAACAAGGACTGGTCGGCTCGGAGTCAGTATAATGTGTCTGAGTGGGGTATTCATGCTTCACTGCGGCATGGTATCTCAGTGTGCTAGCACTATAAAACCAGCTTAAGTCTGGGCTAGTACAAGCAGCTGCACATACACATACACATGCATGCAAGTCGTCATATGAGCGAAATATTCTCAAGCACGACGTAAAACCCAATTTCACCTCACCTCACCTCACCTCAGGTTGAGGGGTGACAGAGGATAGGTTGAGTGCTCGACGGGTAAGAGTGGAGATAATGCTGGTTTTAGTTCTGAGAGAGTGGTTAGAGTCAAAGTGGATGTACTGGTCAGTGTGCGTGGGTTTGCGGTAGGCAGTGGTTTGGATAGTGTTGTCAGTGGTGCGAGTGACTAGGACATCCAGGAAGGGGAGTTGTGAGTTGGTTTCAGTTTCGATGGTGAATTAGATACGAGGGTGCTGTTGGTTAAGGTGCTGGAGGAGGGCAGTGGTGTCATTATTTTGAGGGAGGATAAAAAAAGGTGTCATTAACCTTCCTGAACCAGCAGGTTGGTTTGATTAGTGAGGTGCTGAGAGCATGCTGTTCAAAGGAGGTCATATAGATTTCAGAGAGGATGGGAGAGAGAGGGGAACCCATGGGTAAACCATGGATTTGCTCATAGAGGTCATCACCCCGCGGGTAAAATAGGTGGAGGTGATGGAGTTAGAAATGAGCTGAATGATAGAGTCAGTGGAGAGGTAAGTGTCAAGAGGGTATCAAGGTTGTCAATGCGGTGGCGGAGGATGTGCAGGGTTCCATTAATGGGGACGCTGGTAAACAAATCCACAACATCATAACTTAAAATTTTGCCAGGGTCCGTAACAGTCTTAAGTTTATCACAAAATTCAGCAGAGCCTGAGATATATTATTCAGCAGTTTTGCCCAGAGGGGCTAACACTTTGGTGAGATGTTGGGCAGTGTTGTAGAACACTGTGTCCCGTGAACATAATAACTGTCTTGCTATTGGAGGGTTCTTATGTATCTTCACAGTAGCCCGCGCGTACGGGGCTTGTGGATGAGGGACAGACAGTTTCTGATGGAGTTGATGGCTGATCTCAAAGGTGTCACGTAGTTCTTTCAGGTGGGCCTTGTGTTGTCTCTGCAGCTTGAGTGTTGGGTCCTTGTTGATTTTTCGGTAGGTCGTGGTGTCATTAAGGATTTTGCTGACCATGTTGTCGAAGTCGGGAGTGTTGAGTACCACGGTTGCCTTGCCCTTGTCAGCAGGGACGATGGTGATGGTGTTGTCTGCGCAGGTCGGTGATGGCTTGTTTCTCCGCTTTGGTGATGTTAGGTTGCTGGGGTTTAGACTTCTGGGCCTAGATTTTCGAAGCTCTCTTAGCGCTAAGATAGTCGTAAGTGCCATTCATTAACATTAACTTACGACTATCTTAGCTCTAAGAGAACTTCGAAAATCTAGGCCCTGGAGGATATCAGTGATCTGGTGACGGAGGAAGTCAACTTTGCCTGCCGGTGCCAGTTCCTGAAGCCCCTTCTCGATGTTGATGATGAAGTCGTCATGGTTGCAGAGTGGTGTGGCCGGGACGAACTTCAGTCCTATGGACAGGATGTTAATCTGGTCCTGGGTGAGGGCTTTGTCGCTGAGGTTGACCACAGTCTTCTTCAGGTACTCACCTTTGTTGAGGCTCTTAGTGTTGCGGTCTGCTGGTTTGGGCTTGAGCAGTTCCAGTTTCTTCAGATGGGTTGTCTTGGTTCTGGAGTCAAGTAGGTTGTTAGACTTGGTTTGAGCAACTCGGAGGGACAAGGAGGTCCCGGGTTGCAGGGTGGAGCTGAGGGTGTCGATGTGGCCGTTGATGTTGTTGAGAGTGATGGCCTTCATCTTGCGGTGGTGTCTGATCCGCTCCTTCACAAGTAGTTTGGAGGCGGTCTGCAGGATGGATTTGGCTGCTGGTGAGTCGACTGGTGATGACAGTTTGAGGCCGTTTGGGATGATATTGAGGTCTCGGTATCTCATGAGGAAGGTGAGGTGATTGCTGGATTGGATGTACTTCTTCTCCAGGCAGCTGAGGGTATTGATGGTGCGGATTGCCCTGTCTCCATGTAGACGACGAATGATTTGTTTGAGTGGCATTTTAGAAGTTGCTGGTATAGAGATGACAATAACATTGTTATCGCATTATCTTATCTTGTATATAAACTGGTGTACCCCATCATTCCCCCTTATGCTTGAAAACAACGTTGCTATTGTTAAAATAAAGCCGTTGATCATCCATAAAGTTGTGTCATCACTGTCTATATTACAACCTTCTTTGACATACTATCATGTAGTACTGTAGTGACCACTTCCGGCCCACTGATACTCTGATATATCTGGAGGCCTACATTGCTCCACTGAGTGCTGTATATTTACTGATCAAAAAAAGGCAACACATATATGAACTCCTTTGAGACCAAATAACCCTGAATTCATGGATGATATTCAATCTGATCTCCACAGTGAAGCCGGACAGTCGGGAGACGACCAGCCTGTCGAAGGCGGACGCCACAGATTCTGTGTCGGCAGATGACCGCATGGCTCCGACCACGCCCTACACCCCGTACAGTGATGAATTCGGCATCCCCATCCTTGACATCAGCTCCGACTCTGAAGATGTAAGTAGCATCTGTAGACAGTACTAAGCAGATGAGGAGGACGGATAGTCTTGTCGTTAAAGCGTTTGCTTGTCACGCTGATGTCCTGGGTTCGATTACCTACATGAGCCCATTGCTGGTGTCCTCCGCTGTGATATTGCTGGAATATTGCCAAAAGTGGCATAAACTGTAGTCACTCAATTATTCACTGGGCAGATCACAGTTCTATGTTCTGTCATTTTCAGTCTGATTTTCAGGAAGTGTTTAAAAACATATGGAACTTTTTTTATAGAGAGTCACAACCTTGTGTCTTTTACCACCAACCTTTTTCAAGTTAAGTTTGTACAAAAGCTATGAGGCTTTTTGAGCAGTTTTTAACTTTTATGAACATAAGTTGATACATGAGCTCACAATGCTGTTGGGAACCAAGAAGGTTCGACTGCTGACTTTGTAGGAATTTGATTAAACTTTTAGATTGTTTCGCTTTTCCTGACTTCATCATGATATTTATAAAATCCCCGTAATACAAGAAACTCTCCATCAATGATGTGTGATGATCATGCCAGAGAGCAGGAAAATAATGTGCCATCTGTTAGATACCTACTACCTAGTTGAGAACGGCGCCAAATGAATTTTTTGGGGGTAAACACATCAAAGCTAAATGTGACATTCCATGTATTTATTTACAAGAAGCACCTTTGTATCCCCAAGTAGCTCCCTGATGGCGACAGGTACGGTAGCACCTCACTGCAGATGTAGCATGTTGGTGTATCACAGTCTGTTGTCATGATAACGATATTATGTGATGTTTCATAAGCTACTTTCCCGGGAACTGACTACAAGCTACGTCCAAATTAATTTTGGACTTTTGGTTTTGACATTTCAGATGATTACTAGTCCTGTTAGTTTTTCACTTGTCTCATACAAGTGGACCAGAAGTCATGTTTTTGTATGCTGAACAATTCCATGATATGTTCCACCATGGTGTCCAAAAATATTCATTTGTGTTGTTCAGTGTGTAAAGGGGACATTGTTCATCAAATAATCTTGTGATATGTAGAATGTATGTATTTGGAATGTTTTCATGTGGCATGTCATGCTGATGTCATGTTAGCATGTTGTATCCACTCTTGAGGTATTGTCATACACATGCAATGCAGGCCTATATGCTATAAACAGTATTTGGTGTAGTTTCATCTGATATGTCATGTGACATGTCATTTGGTATATCATGTGGTATGTCATGTGGTATATCATGTGGCATGTCATGTGATATGTCATGTTGTATGTCATGTGGTATGTCATGTGATTGTCATGTGGTATGTCATGTGGCATATCATGTTATTGTCATGTGGCATGTCACATGGCATGTCATGTGATTATCATGTGGTATGCCATGTAGTCTGTCGTATGGTATGTCATTTGGTATGTCAAGTGGCATGCCATTTGGCATGTCATGCTAATGTCATGTTAGGATGTTGTATCTACACTTCAAGTTCTGTCATTCACATGCAATACCTATTTGGTGTAGTGTCATGTGGTATGTCATGCCAATGTCATGTTAGGATGTTGTATCCACACTTCAGGTACTGTCATGCAATGCCTGTGTGGTGTAGTGTTTTGTAGTTCACGGTTTCACAGCATGCTACTTCATTGGGTCACTGTACAGCAAATGATATACAGAATATAAAAAAACAGGATTGAATGTGGATATGTGACTGCACATGTTCAACATGAATCGTGTTAACTATGAGAGACTTTTATGGATAGTTCCAGTCAAAATTGTATATGAACATTATTAGGATTGTGAAAAACATACTAAAAATTATCCATTTCCAAAATAATTTCAAACTTTATTTAAATTGATGAATCAAATGGAATAATAATAGGCTGTTCATTCAATGATAAAGTACAAGGCTACAGACCAACTGAAAATATGTGCTAGCTCACCATCATAATATTTTTCCGTAATATGCGAACCCATATGAGTTAACAGGCTTTATATATGTGAGATCAAAGTCTGTGATTACCTACTCCATGGTGATGCCTTAAGTTGCATGATGACTACTTTCCTAAATGTAATTTATTGATAAATTAGTTGTGTGTTGGTCTAACACCTAATGTGTGTGTAGAGTGTAAATATATCAGTTTTGTATTAATAATCCACAGTTATGACAGTTCTGTTTAGGGTCACAGTAGGTGTGAGTAGCAAGCTGTAGGCTGGATGATCTCACAGATGAATGAATGTTGTGTTATATGGTCATGTTCCACGGTAATCCTTTGAGTGACCTATGACCATCCAATCAAACGCAAGATGGCTGAACAGATTTAACCAATCAGACAACGACTACTTGTTAGGGTTCTGCGGGACTTACGAAACAGTTTTGGGGTTTTCTCTTCCCTGGTCGCTGACACTGATCTATCATCAAACAAAAATCCACATAAAACACAGATTATTGCCCTGCAGTATATACACTTACGGGTTTCTAATGACATGGTTACTATTTGCTTATATTTTCACAAGATGACATCCTTGAATATTGACAAAAACGCTGTTTTCATCGACTGTTTACTCATTGTGTGTATCCCTCGGAAGCGATCGTGCGGAAAATAGCATTTGGAATCTTTCGAGTTTTTGGGTTAAAGGTTCAAACGGTATGTGCGAATGTTAACTTTCGCGATTTGGTAAGCTGTGTTCTGATTGGTCGGTCCAAAAGGTTAGCTGACAAGACCTTCTATTACGTTTTGTTAGACTCAGTATAGCAGTGTTACGAATAATACTGAGCCTTAGTTAACTTAGACTGATAAAAGTCATAAAAAATAGATAGTATCTGGCAGGTGTGGTAATCTCTGAGGTATGGTTTAATGGCACGACATCAATAAGATGTTGAAATATCGGTAGTTATTCCTGATGTCATACTTCACCATCACTTTGGACCAAAATTGTATCTTTGTCTCCTTGCATGTTCTTTTTTTGTTTGTTGTTTGTTGAAATATTTCATGTTTTTCTCCACGAAGAGTTCAGATGAGGACTCCAGCAGGAAAGACGCGGATGATCGTAACTTTCTACCAAGTATCGGTCCCCCTCAAATCCTACAGGTAACTCTGGTGATGGCTCTGACTGTCTGTGACGTCCCCTCCTCTACCACCTTCTGTAGCTCCCTCTTCTTATAACAGCTCTTCATCAGATGAAACTTCAACCCAGAGCAACAGCCCATGCATCTTTACTGCTTTTGTGTATATTAGCATTTTGCCTGTGTTGTCTGTCATGCATGCACTGACTGTGATTGACGCTATTTTCTTGTTGTTTCCACTTTCACCTGAACACCTGCATTCTAGTGTTGGGAATTGGTTACAGTCCGTTTGAGACAAAATGATACTGATGAATTGCAATCTAACACAAAAACAAAATAGACATAAAATAATCAAACCAACGCAGACTGCAATAAAAACAACAGACCAACTCTAGAAAAAAATTGCATAATTTTTGTCACAAAAATAAAAAAGTTATTTAAGAAACTGTCATATAAAATTTACTTGTGTTTTTTCCGAGTTTGTTACAAGAGCGCATTAGCAACTAAAGGCACAGCCGAAGCGAAAAGCGAGATGCGTTAACAGGTTCTCAACAAAGATGACACGTACCCCAGCTGCACAGGCAGTGCGTTGTATGTACTTAGTAATTGCATACTTGGGTCACCCCCTGTCATTTTCATCCTTGAAGAAATCATAAACTTTATAAATTATAGACTTTCATTTTCTCTCACTTTGTCAATCAGCAGTAATCACATGTCTCCTGACGTCACAAATGCACGTGCATCTCGCTTTTCGTGCTGTTCCTCTAGTTGCCAAGGGGCCCTTGTAACAAACTTGGAAAACTCACAAATAAATTATGACAGTTGATTATTGGTTCATTACAATCAATCAGTCATCGAAAATAATTGGATAGTGTCATTTATGACATTTTCCTGGTTATTTTTGTTAATGCACAAAAAAATGAAGCAAAAATATGTAGTTCTTTGAGTTTTATTTGCAAATTGCATCTTTATAGGATGACTAGTATGCTAGGAACATATATTTCTCGGAGTCTGTAAGATAAATTCAATCTTTACTTGGAACAAGCTCATAGTGCTTATGAAATGCAAATGACACAGATAAACCAACCTTGTGAATTTTTTTGTCAATGCAAACAAGTGTTCCAGAATTGTTTGTGTTCGATTATGAGAAAACATGATCGATTGCTTGGTCATTTAGTCACTGCGACCAATCTTCGATTATTGCAATTAATCGGACCACCACTACTGCATTCCACTGACTTTTCCTCAGTCCTTACTTTGTTACCGTTCTTACTCTGTTTTGCTATTCTGCAAGCTCTCTCTGACTTCAGCTGGCTGAATTTGCTGCTAATACCTGTCTTATCACTACGAGTGCCATGTCTTGTAACTTTCGCACAATGTGTGTTCGCTAATAAGAAAATTCCAGAGATGATCTTGGTTAGAATTGGTTTTATGCAACCCATGCTTGTCGTAGGATTTTGTGCTTAGTTTTGTTAGTGGTTTAATGCCACACACAGCAATGTTCCAGCTGTATGGCGGTGGCCCATAAATTATTACTATCCAGTGATCAAGATTATGAGCATTGATCTACACAATTGGGATATGATGGCATGTATCCCATGTTGTCGTAAGAGGTGACCGTTGGGAGCTGGCGATGCTCACGTCAATATACGTCATCATGATCCTAGTTGCATGGTATGTCTGAGATGTCAGTCACTGGATTGTCTGGTCCAATTTTTATTTTTTACAGAACATCGTTTTGTGGGTAGCTTGAATATTGCTGAGAGCAGCTTCAACAAACTCACAAACAAATTTTGAGGATGAGGTGTAAAACATCATTGGAAATTATCAGTGTTCATGATGGTAACGACCGCCTCCGTGGTCTAGTGGTTAGAGCGTCACCTCACATCATGATGGTAACATGATTAGCTTCAGATACTCCAGGATCAATTCTTTGTTTGACACAGTAATATATTTCTACTGAGTGGATCTATAGACATTTGATCCCAACTGATTTGTAGAAGTAGGTACCACTGGACACTATGAATGATGGAATATTGCACTTGCACCAGACAATGATGCATCCTAAAGACTGCATCTCTCACTGGGGCATCCTAATACTTGCAGCTCTTGCTGCGGCATCTCCTGTCACTGACACATGCCCATACTTTACCCCCTGCTGCATCTCCTGTCACTGACACATGCCCATACTTTACCCACTGCTGCATCTCCTGTCACTGACACATGCCCATACTTTACCCCCTGCGGCATCTTCTCTCACTGACACATGCCCATACTTTACCCACTGCTGCATCTCCTGTCACTGACACATGCCCATACTTTACCCACTGCTGCATCTTCTCTCACTGACACATGCCCATACTTTACCCACTGCTGCATCTTCTCTCACTGACACATGCCCATACTTTACCCACTGCTGCATCTTCTCTCACTGACACATGCCCATACTTTACCCACTGCTGCATCTTCTCTCACTGACACATGCTCATACTTTACCCACTGCTGCATCTCCTGTCACTGACACATGCCCATACTTTACCCACTGCTGCATCTTCTCTCACTGACACATGCCCATACTTTACCCACTGCTGCATCTCCTGTCACTGACACATACCCATACTTTACCCACAGTACATCCGAGAGTCCGAGCTTGCTGATATTGAAGTGGAGGACCCCGAGAAGCGGCGGGAGAAGGAAGGGACCGACATCACAGACTACCCCGTGGACGAGTGTGGCCGCATGTACGGCATGTTCGGGGGCAAGTGTGAGTTCTGCAGGCAGGACATAAAACCATTCCCCTCGCTGGAACGCCAGCGACAACTGCCCCCGCATGAACTGTACTGCTGCGAGGAATATCGAGACTTTGTAAACTTCGCAACCACCACGGCCATGGATCTGGAGGAGGAGACAAAGCATGCTAACAAGCTGATCAACATCAAACCTCACGCTCACTTCGGCAACAAGAATGACAGAAAGGCAGCGAAAGAGAGAGCAGTGCAGAGGTATGCTGATCATCTTCACATAACTGCCACAGGCCGTTAATTTTCTCATTCGTTGCAAATTTCAATTAGAAAATATGATTTCATCTTTAATTCCTGTGAAGAATATGCCAATCTAGTAATGAAATATTCTCAAAGACTAACTGTTCATGGGCAGGATTAAGGCTGTAAATCTTATCATTTGTTAAAAATTTAAAATTGGAAAATATGATTTTGACCTTAAAGGCACAATGTCACACCACATTTCTCTGAAAATATATAATGCATTTCTCTCAATAATACTAA
Organism: Haliotis rubra; assembly: GCF_003918875.1. Classification (NCBI taxonomy): domain Eukaryota; kingdom Metazoa; phylum Mollusca; class Gastropoda; order Lepetellida; family Haliotidae; genus Haliotis; species Haliotis rubra. Next base: position 40,290 of record NW_025765782.1, on the reverse strand, counting down.
CTATCAGCTTTCAGGGAACCTACCATATATTAAAAAAATTACATATTTAGGTTAAAATATTAAATCAAAAAGTTTTAATGAATTAATGCAATGGTACATTAAATCGACCCTTGCGCCCTCTACCGGCCGAACATTATTTCAAGCGAACCCCATAGAGTTATGTCCCTTAGAGCGCTTAGACTTTACAAATATCCTATGCACAACTTGTGATTGAAACCAGTTCAAAACCAATATTGTCAAAAAAATGTAACATTGTGCCTGTGAAGAATATGCAACTCTGTTCACAATAATATAATATTGTAATATTGTAATATTCACAAAGACCAACTTCAAAGACGTGAATAAACAGAGAGGGCCACGATTTAGACTTACAGTATCTACTACAAACATGTCCTGTTTTTGGACTGGTATGAAGTGCATTTATATTGTGTTGCGTTTGTCTGGTCAAGCTCATCAAGCTTTCTTCTATTGACCAGAAGATTGTAACAAATTGCTAATCCTTAGGAGCTGTGAATATATCAGGAGTAGGGCTTCTACACTGTTGACGGCTTTTAGCGAAATTGCCATAGGATGCCTTGACATGTAAGGAACCACAATATGCCGGAGTTTTTACCTCGAGCATTCCAGCGACCTATGATTGTGGATATTGCTGGAATATGGCTCATATAATAAGGCGGCGTAAAACCAAACTCAATCACTCCCTGACCCTGTCATATGATTCAAACTTAGTACTCAGAAGCCCGGTCAGGACATGTCAGACTTTCCAAAAGGTTTCATGTGTTACTAATGTTGACAGTTCCATTCTCATAGTCAGCAACGCTATCAGATACATCTTGTGTCTTCATTCACCATATTAACCCCTGACGATCCAGGTTAGAATTGGTCTTCAGCAACCCATGCCTGCAAGATACTAACGGGATCGGGTGGTCAGGCTCACTGACTTAATTGACATTTGTAATCCCAATTGCGTAAATCGATGCTCCTGCCATTGATCACTGAATGGTCTGGTCCAGATTCGATTATTTAGAGCCCTCCAAAATATAGCTGGAATGTTGCTGAATGGGGACTTTAAACAACCAAGCAACCATTCACCATATTAAGCAACCCCCCACCCCCACCCTCCAATTACCATCCTTGATCAACTTCTGGCCAGTTTGTAAGCTTATGTACCGCTACTAAGATTTATAATTACATGACCTTCTATAATTTATAATTCTAGGGTTTAGTGTATATCATTTTTGTATGATATAGATTGTTTACAAAAAAACAAAACAAAGGTTATATAATCTGTCAGTAGTGATTATCAAATATAATCCACAGAACTCCACACACATAATCTACATGTCTTTATATCTGTTTCTTTTCATGATTTACTTTTTCAGCAAAAAGAAATATTCATTTACTCCTCGGAGGTAATCATCAATTTCAGGATGATGTATTTTTCATTTTTTATTTCCTTCTGCCACTAGGAATATGTAGCTGCAATCTTACTGCCTGTGACGTAAGAAAATATCTTTTGTCACTTAATAACAAATGATGCGTTACTGCCACGGGTTGTTCAGCTGTATAGAATCCGTTGTGACATCTCCCAATGCTAAGTGACCTCATGTGGGTGTGAGATACGTCTTCCTGATGCAAAGTTGGTAGCTGATTTATTAAGTACAGTTTCCACCCTTGCGAACTTGGCTCGAATTTTAAGACTCGGTCATAGTGCCACTAGTGGTAGGACACAGTGACTTGTTTGCTTGCATGTCATTGTGACCCATTTACATAGGTGCATGCTCATGACATCAGTCTCTGGTTTGTCCTGTCTGTTCCATGCTCCTGTGATATAGCTGGAAGATAGCTGCATTTAAAAACAAACAAAAAGTACTGTTGCAATTTCCCCATGTACTAGTTGGTACGTATTGTCGCACCAGTGAAGATCCAGGTTAGAATTGATCTTCATCAACTCATGCTTGTCGTAAGAGGCGACTAACGGGATCGGGTGGTCAGACTCGCTGACTTGATTGACACATGTCATTGTTACCCAATTGCGTAGATCTATGCTCATGATGTTGATCACTGGATTGTCTGGTCGAGACTCGATTATTTACAGACCGCTGCCATATAGCTGGAATATTGCTGAGTTAACAGCAAACCAACCAACCAACAAATTGAGGCTTAATTTGCATCATTATTCACATAATTGCATCGGTACGTAGTGCTAAATTAGCTAGATAGATATATGTTATGATAGCATGGTACATTTTTCTATAAATATAGTTTTTATCAACTTAAATATAAAATACATTGATGTTTACCAAGATTTATTTTGCTTTTATTAATTCTGCTTGAATGAAATATGAAGTTCAGAACTGAATTCTATCAATGATTATATGAAACATCTGTCGGTATAAATGTTTACATTCCAGTTAGGGGCAGTGGGGTGCCTAGTGGTTAAGGCGTTCGCTTGTCACGCCGAAGGCCCGGGTTTCATTCCCCACATGGGTACAATGTGTGAAACCCATTTCTGGTGTCCCCCCGCCATGATACTGCTGGGATATTGCTAAAAGCAACGTACAATCACTCACACTTTCCGGTTATCTTGTTCATGTTTGAATTTTATGACTGCACAATAAATAAAATCAAACTTAAACAAGGAATGTAAAAACAATGTCCAAGGAAGAGCTATTTATTATAAGAATGGTTTAAAAGATGGAAGCAAATATATCAGGAACTATTTCCAATTTCTTTACCCAGATTTTGTCTTCCACATAAATGAACTAAAACTCAGGTCACGTTAGTGCACTACATGTTCGTATCTGCGTCATGTCGTGACATGTCTAATAATTCACAGTATATTAACCTTGATCATTTATATAGCTCTCTGTTATTAAAGATTGAAGCTGTGTTACTTATTTTTCCAGCAAAAGGAAATATACTGTAGAGCATGGGAGGTAATCAATGGTTATAGGATATTTATATATTTTTTCATATTGTTATTTTGTTTTATCGCTGCTTAGATGATCTAGTACAGTATTATATTCTTACTGTTGATGTCGCTTCATGGTTTTCTACCTGTGAAGATCCGAGTTTGAATTGGTGTTCAGGAACCCATGCTTGTCATAAGAGGCGACTAACGGGATCGGGTGGTCAGGCTCGCTGTCCTTGTTGACACATGTCATCGTATTCCATTTGCGTAGATCGATGCTCCTGCTGTTGATGACTGGATTGTCTGGTCCAGACTCGATTATTTACAGACCGTCGCCATATAGCTGGAATACTGCCGAATGCGGCTTTAAATCACAAACCAACCAACCAAATCGTGGGTTTCTATGGCGTAAAACATCATGCACTCATGGTATTCTAGAGTAGTGTTGTTCCAGGAAAATCTATGCTTGTAGTGATGGCTGACAATGATTATCAGAGGGTCAGGTTTGGTTGATTGTGTCTCATTGTACAACTGTGGTGAGGGATGCTCATGATATCAATCATTGGATTACCTAATCCAGATTTCAACACACACACAGCCATCATATTGCTGCACGAGATGATTTCAGATGCCACGTAATGTAGTTTTGTCCTCTGGACCAAGGATTCACATATTTTGTGTCAAGATACAGTACTGCTTTGTTTTACACTCGTCAATTCTCTTAGATCTGTAGCTTTTTTCAACAAAAAGGTCTGTAGCCTGTGAAATATGTAGATATAAATTTATGTATATTACACAGGTTTTTCAGTGATTATTAACTGAGAGAGACATATGCTATTTATAAACCTGGAAATTTTGTAAGAACTCTCTCTTAACATGCTCAAAAGTATTTATTGACATTGAGTAACCTCTAGTGTTTCCTAATATACATTTTGAAGTGAAGATAACTACTAAGGTTCTTGTAAATACTAAGGTTCTTGTTGATCATATGTAGTCACCAGTTCGAAATCTTTTTTGGTAAATTTGTATTATATTTATCCAAATATGTTACCATTGTTAAAGGTGGGCACCTTAGTAGTTAGGCCAGACTTCTTTTTTGTTTTTTCAGGTCAATAGGTTAGAAAAAACAAAGAAGAAAAACATTAAATTTTAACCAGTTATTTTGTATTGCTTTGATATGTTGAGTAGGTAAGGGGGAAAGAGTTACCTCCCTTAGTTTAAAGACCTAAATCTGTTGAACATTAATATTGTGTTTTGTAATTTTTTAAATAAAATTCCAACATATTTTAATTTGTAGTATTTGAAATGATTATTATTATTACTATCATTATTATTTTACATTTTTCTGGTTGAATAAAAATCCCATGGCTTTCCTTTTTCTTTTTTCTCATGTTTCAATTTCATGGGATTTGTGGCATTTTTGAAAGAAGTCTGGCCTTCATTATATCAGTATTTTTCTCAGCAGCACTATAGTAATATTAGCAGAGATACATGGCGGTTGCGCTAAAGGTCCTGGCCTGTTGTTGCCAGCTGTGTCATAGGGTAGCTCAGTAGCTATTGCATGCACAGTTTGCTTCATGTTATATTTTAGCTGACAGTTGTTTTGGAAGATCATGCAAGATTTAATATTTGATACTTTGTCAGAGTTTAGCTGTAAAACTATTTGCGATATATTTCAGAATGCGTGAGAGAGAACTCCAACGAAGACAGCAGGAGGCTAGCGGCTTGCAACAGAACTTCTACAGCTGTAAGTGTTTATTGAGAATAATGTACTGTGTTATACAGCTGTTACCTCCCCTGTTTCAGAACCGCTAGGTAGATATAGTCTAGCTCATCTTCAGAGGCACCAAGCTCTGATACAGCTGAAAGTGTCCACTGAGTACATATCTCTTGTACAGCTCTTACCTCGCCTGTAGTACAGCACCGCTATTAGATATAGTCTAGCTCATCTTCAGAGGCACCAAGCTATGATACAGCTGAAAGTGTCCACTGAGTACATGTCTCTTGTACAGCTCTTACCTCCCCTGTAGTACAGCACCGCTAGGTAGATATAGTCTAGCTCATCTTCAGAGGCACCAAGCTCTGATACAGCTGAAAGTGTCCACTGAGTACATATCTCTTGTACAGCTAGTGTTCCCTCTAGGCACATTTAGGAGGGCGCTGCGCCCTGCCCTTTGATTTTTGCGCCCTGCCCTCTTTGTTTTGCGCCCTGCCCTTTTCACCTCAATCCAAGGGTTTTTTTCAGCTGTGCTTGATTTTACAACTACCCGTGTGTATTTTCCGGATTTTATATAGGACGGAGTTCTCTCCCTTTCTAGGGGAGATGCAAAATTGTTTTGATAATGATTAGGAAATTGGCATTTAAACCATGGCGAAGTCAAAGGTGTTTAATTCGCCTTACAAATCACAATGCCTACCAAGGAAAGAATCAAGAGGAAAAGAGGAGAAGCGGTGAAGGTTGAAGCAAGGAAGTGTCGCCGACTAATAGATTTCTATTATTTTTTCAATAATCCTCACCAAAATGCCCTTTTAGATTATGAAGTGCCCTTTTCTTTGAAGTTACCCTGCCCTTTCTGAATCCTAGGGGGAACACTAACAGCTGTTACCTCCCCTGTAGTACAGCACCGCTAGGTAGATATAGTCTAGTTCATCTTCAGAGGCACCAAGTTCTGATGTAGCTGTAAGTGTCTACTGTGTACATATCTCTTGTACAGCTCTTACCTCCCCTGTAGTACAGCACCGCTAGGTAGATATAGTCTAGTTCATCTTCAGAGGCACCAAGTTCTGATGTAGCTGTAAGTGTCTACTGTGTACATATCTCTTGTACAGCTCTTACCTCCCCTGTAGTACAGCACCGCTAGGTAGATATAGTCTAGTTCATCTTCAGAGGCACCAAGTTCTGATGTAGCTGTAAGTGTCTACTAAGTATAAGTGTCTACTAAGTATAATGTTCAGTGTTAGACAGCTCTTACCTTCATGTAGTGCAGTAGATAGTCCAGTTCCTCTTCAGAATTCCAAAACCCTGACCTAGCTGTAAGTGTCTCTTGAATGTAATGTACACCATTGTACAGCTCTTACCTCACCTGGTACAGTACTGCTAGCCAAATATAGCCTTGTTCCTCTTCAAGGGCATGAAGCTCTGGTGTTATTGTAAATGTCTAAAGAATATAATTTCAAACAGTTTACCCCTTAACTCCCTGTTCCCTGTTATAGTGAAATTGTTCTTCCATGTGTACCAAGTGCTGCTTTAGCATCTGTAGACGGTATAGTCTGCCCATGTGCTGTAGGTTAAGGTTCATTCCCTCCTCAAGGTCGATATGGACTTTATATGCTTGGAAAGGTGGAGGCTATGTAACTTTTGGCATCATCAAGGTTTCCGATATGGACTCATCCCCCTAATTTATGCTTTGAGGCACAGTGGAGAATGACAAAGTCCGATATTCCTGATTAAAAAAAAATATTTTTGTGGAGGCAATGTAACTTTTTTGATGAATATTCATGCTGGTAAAGCTATCGAACCACTTTTATTGTTTAAGCCCTTTCTCTTTCATACTTGACATTGAGAAATCAGGGCAAAAAACCTTAAAATTGGTGATTACATTAAAAATGTATATATTTCGATTATAGTCGATAATCGTTCACCACAAGTTCTCCGATAATCGATAGTGGATTTGGTTTCCGATTCCCAACACTACTGGTAATAATAATAATAATAATAATTAATTTGTATAGCGCCTATTTTCCAACTTTGAGCTGCTCAATGGCACTGAACAGGGTAGATATGGTAGGGGTGGATATGAAGAATAACAACCCACCAAAACAATGACCCTGATACACAGGGAGACACCTAAGTAGCTTAATTGTCTCAAATGCTGAAATCACCATAACAACCTGAGGAAGCTGCTAACATACAGTCATCCCTCACAATAACGCAGTTCTTGGGGATCATGGATGATCCCCTCCGTTATGAGACACCCACAATATACATAAAATGAAATAAAGGCCAGGTAATATCGTATTTTTTATATTGCATAGCATAACTGTATAATGTGCCCAGTCTAACTATGTTGTATTGTCAGAGCCAATGGAGGAGAACAAAGAAACCTTGTAAATACTTTTGTCTTTCCTTGATGGTCTCCAGAAGCAATATTTTAAGCAATACTTTGAGTCTAATATTCTCTCAGATCAAGTTATTCTTTCTACTCTGATTCCTTACCTTTCTCTCTATCCCTGTTTCCTTCACTCCAGCATCAGGGGGCGCTGGAGGGCACGTCGGGGGCGTCATGCCCTCTGCGCGGGCTACACAGGTCGCGGCTATTAAAGCCAACATTATACCTGCCCAAGGAATCTCCTATAAGGACGGTGGTAGGTCAGAGTGTGCTTGTCTGCATGCGTTTGTTCACTTGACCAGTGTTGGGGTTTATTTGGGTCACTTGACCAGTGTTGGGGTTTATTTGGGTCACTTGTCCAGTGTTGGGGTTATTTAGGTCACCTGACCAGTGTTGGGGTTAGTTTGTTTATTTGAAGATATTAGGGGTTGCTTTGTTTATTTGAAGACTTTTGGGGTTGTTTTGTTTGTTTGAAAACCTTTGGGTGTTGTTTTGTTTATTTGATGACAGGTGTCAACCGTAGGGGTGAGATTGTTTTTGTTTACCTGACCACCAAATCCCTTTAGTTGCCTCTTATGACAAGCATAGGTTGCTGATTTGAAGATGTTTGATCTTTTCATCGTTTTTTGTTTTTTAGTTTAAACTGAAAACATGAGGGGTTATTTTGTTTATTTGAAGACGTTATGGGTTAATTTGTACATATGAAAAGTGTTGTGATTTTGTTCTGCGGTTATTTTGTTCCTGTGAAATGGCTGAAGGTTTTTGATTACTATGACAAGTACGGGTTATTAAGTTTTTATAAGTTTGGGATTAAATTTTGTTGAAAAAGATACCCTCAGATAAGACTCTGAAAATTTGAAGAAGTGCAGGTTTGGGGCAAGATATCACACAGTATTTTAGAATGAGATTTTCACTCTAACAGTGTTTTTCCTCACATTGTGCAGTTGTGTGAATTAATATATAACAGTCAGTCTGAGAGTGTGGACTTTTCAAACATCAACACTGCCATAATTACTGCAGACTTGATTCAATCCAGATGCAAAGTGAATCAGATGGACATGAGTTATCTCCCCTCCACAGGGGGTGCTGCAACACCAACGGAGCAGTCTACAGCAACTGGGATACTGTCTGTCATTGTTCCGTATTCCATGAATTTTGTTTGAATTTGTTGAGATGTTTGCGTTTGTCAATAGTTTTTGTTTTGGATGTTGATTTTAGAACATTTTTGTTGAACCATATTTCTTGTTGATGCTTAACGTATTTTATGCAAGCTATAAGTGTTGAAGATCATGTGTAATTTAACATGGTCCAGTTTTTATTTCTGCACATTGAGGTGTAAATATCTTCATAATATATACGGTTGACAAAGTTTGAATATTTCTCAGATAACAGTCCTTCAAGCTGCTAGCATGATGTTCATACACCCAAGTGCATACCTTTTTCTAAATATTAAAGTAAATTCCTTTTGTGCTACTAAATACGTAAAGTATGGCTAAAGGGGTCGTTGTCGGCACATGTACTACAGATATGTACCCCAGGTACGTTTCTGTATACAGACATGTACCCTAAACAAAGACAAACTACAGTACCCGGTACCCTAAACCACGGACGAGTCCATATTCCGCAACCCAAAACCGAAACCGTATGTAGTTGTTCCCGTTCAGCTGATTGCGAGTGGGGTATGTTGTGCACCGTGACATATTCGTTACGGTGTATGCTCTTATATAACGATATCAAATGCATCTAATACAACAGTATGACCGTTCCGATGAAGAAAACTCCACAATGCAGAATGGAATCGTCCAAGGGTACGTTTCTGTATTCTGATTTTCTGTAGGGTACATTTCTGTATACATAAACGTACCTGGGGTACACATCTGTAGTACCCGTGCCGACAACGACCCCTTCAGCTAAAGTATGACTGGAAGACATTTTACAATGAGCCTGGTATTTATTGTGTTTTTGACAGCGACCTCGACCAGATCTTCAGGGCTTCTCCCAAATGAAGGTTGGCAGGTGTCCGGGACATATATCATATATATCCACCCCTTTATATACCCGTGCTGCTTGTATCATTAAACCCAGCAGATTGTATTAACAAGAGGGAATCTTTGTCTTGGGGATGTAGTCATCAGTTTTAATGTGTGAGGGGGATTATAATTGTATATTTATCATGTACTCTTTTTTTTAAAAGTTAATCATTTTGAAAGTTTGCTAATATTGATATTAATATCAATCATTTGAAAAATTTATTTATTTATTTATTTATTTATTTATTTATTTATTTATTTATTTATTTATTTATTTATTTATTTATTTATTTATTTATTTATTTATTTATTCAGTGAGTGTTTAGAATGGTGGGGTTGAAACATGTTTTAGATTGGCATTTATTTTGCTATGGGATGTACTGTAAAAGAACATAAGTCTGGTGTGTGAAGTGCATCATATCCGTGGTTTTACTAATAAATATATATTGTGACTCTACAACTGAAGTCCAGATGTGGGTTATGTACCAGTTCTTACCAGGAAAAGAGAATTACGATGAGATCTCCCCTGATCCATGCTTCCCCAAATAATCCCATCCTCGCCAGTCAAGGGTGTTTGTCTCCATTCTGTAAGCTGAACCCAATTTCTCCACTACAGCATCTTACTGGAAGTGACATCACCTCCTCCAGCTCTTGTATCATTAGAAATAGTGCAGAATTTCTTGCATTGAAGTCTTATAAATGTGAGTTTGGCAGAGGTTTACACTCAAAATTCCAGTCTGTAATGAGCAAATCTTTGATATCTGTATAATTGAATCATGAACTTGTTCTAATATTTCAGAATGTTAGAATAAAGGCATGGAAGCAACATCCCAATGTTAAAAGATGCTACCTGTGTTTAAGATCCTGTGCAACAAAGGGAGATAAGCACTGGTGGTCTGGTGGATGTTTCTATCATGAAACAGTAGGAGTTGATTGGATGGCTAAACAAGTCTTAGAATAAATATACGATGGGTTTTGGGTGTATGTGATTATCACTGATAATAATTGAGATGCAGCATCCTGGAGAATCAATGATGTCACTTCCTGTCCCATGGTGTCAAATCCCTGCCATGTCCTCCTTCAGGTTACTGTCAGACATTTTCTGGTCACAAGAACATAACTGGGAATGCTTCCTATGGTACCGCTTTTTTGAGTCCAATGCTGAATTTTCACCCACATTTACGAGCACTGTCAAAGTGCATATGATGGTCACATGACATGTCACGTGATCATCTGTATCCTCAGAGCCACCCATCCCAACACCGATCCCCTCCATATTCTCAATATATGGGAATTAATTAAAGTCTTTCATACAGAACCTGCAAAAGAAATATCTAAATGTGACTACCAAGTCCACATCAATTTTCTCAGTCTTGATCTCTTCAGTTTCGGAAAGTGAATAGATACTTTGTATTATATATTGAAAGATAGTTTTACAGACAAAAATCATAAACATGTTTATTGTTTATTGTCATGTTTGTGTTTTCTGATGCTGGGATGAGTGCAGGAAGACTAGCTGTCACTAACACGTTTGTGGTGTGTCATTGAAAGTTGTCTCACAAGTAGTATGTTGTTTGTTTGGTCAAAATTGCATGCTTGTCCATACTCCAGCCATATTACTTTGGTCTAAGACTGAACATTGCTGAGGGCGGAAAATATTAGGAGGTCTTCTGTGAAGCAAGACATGGTAGACATGTTTAGGAGCATTAAATGGTCGTAACATATTTGTCTTTAATATATTTAGACAACTAATTGTATTATACATATTTGTATTTGAAGAAAAAGAAGAAAACACAAGGATTTTTTAATGTTTGCTTGACATATTCTGTAGGGTAAGATTTGTCACAATGGTTGCAAAATATTTTTCTTCGATGTCTTATTTTCCAGTTTTAATGTCTTTAAGATTAGAGATTAGTTTTGTTTAAGGGGATCGTTTGAAGGTTCATTTTATGTTTGATGCAGTTGCTCGCCAAATGAAGACGATCAACTACCAGTTGTCGTCGCAGAGATGTCTGGAGGAGGGCTGGACATTGCGGCCGCCAAGCCCACTTAACAATGAGGATGAAGACATTGATGTCTTCATACCTGAACCGTTAAACCCGGCTATGATGGGCACAGGGAGGGTAGGTGGTGTCCTGACCTAGTTAAACCCGGCTATGATGTGCACAGGGAGCTTGGTGGTGTCCTGACCTAGTTAAACCCAGCCATGATGGGCACAGGGAGGGTAGGTGGTGTCCTGACCTAGTTAAACCCAGCCATGATGGGCACAGGGAGGGTAGGTGGTGTCCTGATCTAGTTAAACCCGGCTATGATGGGCACAGGGAGGGAAGGTGGTGTCCTGACCTAGTTAAACCCAGCCATGATGGGCACAGGGAGGGTAGGTGGTGTCCTGACCTAGTTAAACTCAGCCATGATGGGCACAGGGAGGGTAGGTGGTGTCCTGACCTAGTTAAACCCGGCCTTGATAGAGACAGGAAGGGTAGGTGGTGTCCTGATCTAGTTAAACACAGCCATGATGGGCACAGGGAGGGTAGGTGGTGTCCTGATCTAGTTTAACCCAGCCATGATGGGCACAGGGAGGGTAGGCTGATGGGCACAGGGAGGGAAGGTGGTGTCCTGACCTAGTTAAACACAGCCATGATGGGCACAGGAGGTAGGTGGTGTCCTGACCTAGGTAGGTGGTGGTGTCCTGATCTAGTTAAACCCAGCCATGATGGGCACAGGGAGGGTAGGTGGTGTCCTGATCTAGTTAAACACAGCCATGATGGGCACAGGGAGGGTAGGTGGTGTCCTGATCTAGTTAAACCCAGCCATGATGGGCACAGGGAGGGTAGGTGGAGCCCTGACCTAGTTAAACCCGGCTATGATGGACACAGGGAGGGTAGGTGGTGTCCTGATCTAGTTAAACCCAGCCATGATGGGCACAGGGAGGGTAGGTGGTGTGCTGATCTAGTTAAACCCAGCCATGATGGGCACAGGGAGGGTAGGTGGTGTCCTGACCTAGTTAAACCCGGCCATGATGGGCACAGGGAGGGTAGGTGGTGTCCTGATCTAGTTAAACCCAGCCATGATGGGCACAGGGAGCTTGGTAGTGTCCTGACCTAGTTAGACCCAGCCTTGATAGAGACAGGAAGGGGAGGTGGTGTCCTAGTTAAACCCGGCCATGATATGTACAAGGAGGGTGGCGGCATGGAGTGTAGGTGCAGGTGCAGATCCAAGATTTTGCAGAAGGGGAGTTCACATAAATCATAAAGTCCAAAGGATAGGGAGACATTTTTTCGGGGAAGGTAGGCGTGTGTGCATGTGTGCACGCTTGCACATGCCCCCATCTTTCTCCTGGATCCGCCTCTGTAGGTGATGTACTGACCGAGTTAAAACCAGGTGTTGGTTAAGCACAGGGTGGGAAGGTTGTGTACTGAATTAGTTTTAGTTTAAGCCATGATGGTCCAATATATTTATTGTCCCCAAATATTTGTGTACAGTATAGTCGACATGCAATCTGGATAAGATTTGTGTAATATTTACTGCTGTCATAATTTTTCTCAATTTTGAGACAGGAATGACAAATATAAAATATTACTGTAGTCCATGCCTATTAGTACAGTTCTTTAAAACAGATAATTTTTTGAGCAGCTGTTTTTTCAGCAGTGAAAGGGTACCAGGTAGGATCAGGTGTAGCTTCTAGCAATGGCACTGTGGGTTGTATTTACAACTGACTTATTGGATGGGTATTCACAATATAAGATATATTTATCATGATTATAATTAAAAATTAATGTGATTTTTGTTTCAGTTGCATGAACGACCATTGATACAAAAGTTTTATGAGGATGGGAAGAAATTCCTGACAGTATTCCCTGATGGATCTGGCAATGTGTTGTATCCTTCTGTACTACTACAGTGTAGCTACATCACCTAACACATAAGACCCGTGAAGTACATTTTGGTTTTGGTATATATGTCCCAGGGTAATGATTCCCTATCAACCTGTGAAGATCGGGGTTAGAATTGGTCTTCAGCAACCCATGCTGGTCCCCCCATGAAGATTCGGGTTAGAATTGGTCTTCAGCAATCTATGCTGGTCCCTTGTGAAAATCCGAGTTAGAATTGGTCTTCAGAACCCATGCTTCCCCAATCCATGCTTCAGCAACACATCTTGTCCCCCGTGAAGATCTGGGTTAGAATTGGTCTTCAGCAACCCATGCTGGTCCCCCGTGAAGATCTGGGTTAGAATTGGTCTTCAGCAACCCATGCTTGTCCCCCGTGAAGATCTGGGTTAGAATTGGTCTTCAGCAATCCTTGTCTCCCTATGCTTAGAATTGGTCTTCCAACCCATGCTCCGTGAAGATCCGCAACCCATTAGAATTGTTCTTCAGCAACCCATGCTTGTCTCCCCATGAAGATCCGGGTTAGAATTGGTCTTCAGCAACCCATGCTTGTCCCCCATGAAGATCCACGTTAGAATTGGTCTTCAGCAACCCATGCTTGTCCCCCATGAAGATCCACGTTAGAATTGGTCTTCAGCAACCCATGCTTGTCTTCCAACCCATGCTTGTCCCCCGTGAAGATCCACGTTAGAATTGGTCTTCAGCAACCCATGCTTGTCTCCCCATGAAGATCCACGTTAGAATTGGTCTTCAGCAACCCATGCTTGTCTTGAGAGGCGACTGCTGTGATCAGGTGTCAGGCTCGCTGACTTGGATGATGCATGTCATCATATCCCAATACATATATCGATGCCCTTGATATCAATCGTGGAATTTTGATATTTACAAACCTCCATATTTGCAGAGAGTGGTTACAAAATAAGCAGCACACAAGCTAACACATTAGTTTGAAACATGGCTTTGATTCCAAGACTCACCCTGTCTGTTTCATGGTTTGGCAACACGATACCCTCACTTCATCGATGTGATAGACCAGGGGCCTAAGTTTAAATAGTCCTGTGTGGATCTAAGTCATGACTTAAAATTAGGCTTATATTTCTGTAAAGCGAGATTAACAATTGTATTTTTTAGCAGCACATGTTTCTACAGGACACCTTGTCTGGCCAAAAATATATGTTTTGGGGAAAGGGGGTAACTTTCGGGAACCAGTTTATATTTCTGTGACCTTATGATATTTTATTACTTCAAGCTCATCAAACCAAAACTCGGGTTTGATTCCCCACCTGGGTACAATGTGTGAAGGCCATTTCTGGTGTCCCCTGCTGTGATATTGCTGGAATATTGCTAAAAACTCACTCACTCACTCACTTTTCCAGTTGTTCATGTTTGAATTTTATGACTGCACAATAAATAAAATCAAACTTAAACACGGAATGTATGAAGAAGACATATTATTATGACAATGATTTACAAGACTGTGTAATCACTGCAAATTTCCAGCTGACAAATGTCTGAAATACTGTCAAAATAACTGAACCCATAGTCCCTGTATGGAGTCTTCGTGACTTGGTTATCTCCTTGACCGATATCCAGCTACCCTAATGGTCAGATCGCCATCCTCATCAGCTATGTTAGCCTTGGTCAGTACATCTACGTAGTGCATGACGAAAATCCGAGCCGCACAGTCAAGGCCGTGTTTGAACCCAGTGGATATGGGTCCTGTTACCATAACAATGGAATAGTGAGGTAAGTGGAAGAAGGGTGAATGTTTTGATCTTAGGACTTGAGAACTGTTGAGGCTATCTCATAGGGATTTCTACAGTGTTAAGTCTCCAATGACAAGTCAGAGTTGTCTGGAGTTAGGAACTCTATCCCACACTGTCTTGGTACAATTACATGTAGTCAACATACCCATGATGATCCTGTTTAGAATTGGTCTTCAGCAACCCATGCTTGTTGTAAGAGGTGACTAAAGGGATCTGATGGTTAGGCTTTCTGACTTTGTTGACAAGTGTTATCATATCCCATTTGTGTAGATCGATGCTCATGATGTTGATCACATGATTGTCTGGTCCAGACTCGATTATTTACCGACTTTTGCTGTATAGCTAGAATATTGCTGTGTGTGGTGTTAAACAAAAAACAAGTCACCAAGCCTGAAGACCTGATCCAAAGGGTGGTAGGTCAAATGTATCAAATCAGCTTATATTCTCCATCAAATAGCAGTACCTGATCACCTGACTGATCTGTTCCTAGGTTATACTTTGACCAGCTGGGTGGTATCGAACTGGACGTTCATGGGGGCCGGAGAAGGAAGTGGACGTGGAAGGACCAAGAGACTCACGTCCATGCTCCGCCCTTCCAGCCAATTTGCTTCGGCCTGAACCGCTACATCGGCGTCCGCGTGATGAATCAGGACAGCATCGCTCTCACCCTCACAGCCAGGAAGAGGAGCTGCAGGTTTAATGTGGGCTCACGTCTCAAGGTAGGACTGATACAAAGTCCTCCATAGTATTGCAGCTCTTGAAATGACTTGTTCTCCACAGTATTGCAGCTCCAGAAATGAGTTGTTGCCTGTAGTGATACTCACACAAAGTCTTCCAGTATTGCAGCTCTAGAAATGAGTTGTTGCCTGTAGTAATACTGCCAAACATAGTTGCAGAGAAAGAGAGAAACAACATACACCCGTTAGCTCAGCTCCATCATAAAAGACTCTAATGACAATGTGGAAGACAGTTGTCGAGAGGGTGTGTAAGATTGCTGTTATGAAAGGGTTTTTTTTACCCTTTAGAGTTTTTGTCATCAAGTTATGTTTTACTGTTGTAGCTGGTGGCTCCAGAAAATATCCCACCCAAGGAGATTGATGAGGCAACCCTGTTCTTGGATGAGCGAAAGGCTTATGTCGAGTAAGTAGCAAACCCATACCATAAACAATTGGACTGACCTCTTTTCTGTCACACTTCACACTGACCCTTTGACTCAATGGCCCACATTTTACTTCACACATAATGACCTGTTGACTATGATGACCTTTTGGCAGCACTCGTGATGACCTTTTCACCTTGATAACCTTTTGACCTTGATAACCTTTCGACCTTGATGACCTTTTCACCTTGATAACCTTTTGACTTTTCATTGTAGATCAATACTTGACAAGGTGTCTAACCTGCTGAAGTTCCCCAAGTCACCCAAACTTGACAAGATCCTCCCACCAATCCACCTGACATCCAAACTACAACGCACAGAGAAACTACGGCAGGAGAAGTCTGCTACCAGGCTGGCCAGGAGCAAGTCTGCACAAGGGAAGGGGTCACTTCCTGTCGTTACTGTCAACTAACTGACTCCCCTTTCCTGTCATGTGCTTGTGCTTTAAGGGACCTTGTTTGTTAAGTACATATTACTCTTGTCACTGTGATAAACATTAAAAAGGTTTTTGGAGATTTTGTTTTTTAAATATTGTTGAAATAGTTGGGTTTTTTCCCTTTCTTAAAAATATTCATGTGTATGCAAAAGTACATGTATTTCTAATACTGCCTTTTATTGTGTTGAGGAATATGACATTTTAAAAAATTACCTGTATTTAACGGAAGGTTTATTCTAATATCCCTGAATCTGTCTCATATTTAACATTTATTCTTTTATACCTAATGAACATTTGATAATCTCAGTGGTCTCAACATATATAAATCTGCCATCCTGACAGTATTGTTCAGGCTGATATCATGGACCACTGTACCACTGGTACTTAGGACTGGGGTCCCCTGCAAGATTTATTCAGTTTCACTTATTTACTAAATATATTCTGGAACATTTACCCAGATGTTATACTTACTCTTTACTGAACGTTATGCTAATAACATATGACCTATAGTAACTCCATGGCATGTACTCCCCAGTGTCTTATTAACACCCTATAGTGCCTACATTGACCTGGGTTTGTGGGGATTCTTATTCTACCTCCCTAATTCCCTTGTCTTCTTATTCCCTTTGCTCAGAAATCCCTTTTTATTTTACTTAAATTCTGCTGCCAAAATTCACAGAAGTTTTGTACCTTTATCTTTCCTTTATCAAGTTTCTGTAAATATACCTGCAAATGATACTATTCCAGTGGTCAGTTCTCCTTGCCATGGCAGGTGACAGTGATCTGTTCATTAGAATGCAATAGCTTGTGTTGTACAGTGTAAATAACATTGCTTTGTATACAATGTAGAGAGTCTGGTTACTTGGATGACTGAATGTAGTGCTTGTAAAAACAGATGTACAGTTGCAGTATGTTGAATATTCTTACAGTAACATTTTCAAAGATTGATGAGGGTTAAAAAAATGAACATTGCTTGACGAAGTTGAAATCCATAATTAAATGTTTCATATTCTAATATGACTTCAGTAAATACTGGAGTGTGATTGGTTAATTTGTTAAGTGATTCAGAGGTATATAATCGTGTTATATACTTCCAATTTTCCAGCACTGTAAGTATTTTTTTTAAATCTTAGTAACGCAGTTATGGTAGAATGGAGATAAACATACTGTGTTGGAAATTCAGAGGTATATAACGAAATTTATAACAGCTCTAAATTTCGTATGTAAAACCTGATTCTCTGCGTTCCATTTTAAATCAAATTTATTATATACAGTCGAGCACCGTTGTCTCGATATTCATGGGACCAAGAAAAAATATCGAGTTATCCGAACTTCGAGACATCCGACCAGGGCATATCAGTATGTTTTGATTCAAAACTATAATCCGTTATCAGTAGTGTTTAATCGTAACAGTGAGTACTTCCTAATTAATTCCTTCTTAATTAATCCTAATTAGATAACAAACAAGCGACACCTTCAACTCACTTAGCCCTAATTAGTTTATATTACCGCATCCCTTTGATTCATGCCGCACCGTGTGTAAACGTTTAGAAACAACCTCAGTTCAGAGGGATACTTGCCCATGAAAGGTAGGTGAATATCGAGTTTCTTTGTAAATATCGAGTTAAAAGGGTAATTTTGCTTGTTGGGACCATGAAGTTATATCGAGACATCCGAAATATCGACATCTGTAAAGTTGAAAGAGCTTGAATAATGATAAATTATGAAGTATTTTGCCTGGACCGAGATGTTATATAGAGACAACCGAAATATCGAGTTATCAGAGTTCGACACAACGGTGCTCGACTGTATTATAAATTCGTTATATAGACATATCTGCAAGTCATTTAACACTGCACGATAAATTGGCACTTCACTCAAGATATTGGCTTGCATTTACATAAGCTACTTCATTGAGTAAGATTACATTTTGAAAATCCACCATTTTCCTAATTCATAATTTATCATATTTACAACATGGAATCTCACTAAATTAACAGTCTGAATCTACTGAAGCATTTATATATATTTCAAATAAATATAACTTAGTGTTTTCACTGAGCGATGATATTATGTTTTAATAACACTAGATAATTCCTTGGGCTGATGTTATCAGTATTATACAAGTATTGTGACTACTTGCATAGTATTCTACAGTATTATGGAGCATTCATGGATTTTTGAATTACACATGATCATGCGATTATCAAATTTACACGAGTCAGCATGATTAGTATGAACCATGCAGTGAATATCGAAAAGATTTTGAAAAAAACTGAACACATAATCAGCTGACCTGTATCATACTGTACCTTGTATTTTGTGAATATTTGGTGATCTATTGATGTTGGGGTGTGGTCAATACCGTATTTTTGTAAATAAACCAGCTGATATCTCTTCCCTGTATATTGTTTTCTATGTTTTGACATTCTGTTATTCGCACTCCAGCATTCACTGACACAGGCAAATTTGCATATCACGTGACCTGACTTTTTACTTGTTTGTAGACAAACACGATTCTGTGATCAGAACAAACTGGCCTAACACAATATTGTTTGCACAATCATGTAGAAATGTTACTAACACTACAACATTTAGGTACAGGACAATTCCTTGTTATATATCAAAATGAATATATCGCAAGCTCTCGAGTTTTGATGATGGCACAAAAATAACAACACAGATATAAATAGGTTTTGACATGTTAGGATATTTTCTGCGCGAAAGTTAACCATTCTGTCAGGACTTATTTATCTTTTTAAAAAAACCCTGAAAATTATAAATGTTTGTTTCAGCTTATCTTATATCACGTCTTGTACTATCTCTCTTAGGTTCCACAGATGTGTGGAAACGAACTGTAAAGTTTTTGGTCTTTCTTGCACCATTCCCTTGAACAAATCCCTGCTGCTCCCGTATCTGAACAGTAGCACAGGGGTGTGTCACGCTTAGAAACAGCGTTAGAAAGACATATAGGTACATAGACCCAACCCTAGTACTATATAAAAGGAAAGGGATGTAACGACGGAACCACCCCCTCCTCAATCAAAGTCAGATTTCACCACGTAAACTATTTTTAAGGCCCCGTCGAGGCCTACGGATCGAAAGCGAGATGATTTCCCCACAAAATGAGCTATAAATGGTCACAATCGGATCATTATTTCAAAAGTTATACGCCACGACTCACCGAAAACAGCTACCTCCGCAATTCCAAGCCAAAATCATGGATCACCCAAGACAGCGAAAACTCACCTTTTAAATTCGTTTATTAATTCCAGCCACGCTGACAGCACCTATGTAGGGCTAGATTCGACCGGCAGCGGTATTCCACGGGTCTAAAAACTTATTGCAACATCTACAAATCATTTCCTCGACAGTAAGCAGGTACTTTCTCCAAAACCATCGGCAATCATACTCACATGTCGGCCATAGATGGCCTTGACATTTAATTGACCTGAGCAGTAAATTGGTAAAAATAATTTTAGAGGTTAAATATTTATAAATAAAATTTCCTAAAAATGAATCAATATCGAATACATTTTTACAACCTCTAAAATTATTCTTAACAATTTACTGTTCCGTACATGATCCAAAATAGAAGGAATATTGCAAAGTTCATATTTCGCGCCAGTCAAAATCTTACAGTATATTACATTTTCCACCAATCGGATTGCCTAATTCAGTTTCTGCGGATCTGCTCAGTAACCAATCTTAGCGAAATAGTAGAACCGAACACGCCCTATCGTCACGTGACATTCATGCGACTGAAAAAAGTCGTCTGCTATTTTCGTCGACATGGGAAAATCTCAAGACTTGCCTTCGGCCGTTAAAACTATTATTGTAGAACGATATCAGGATGGCCAAAATTGTTCAGCTATTGCAAGACATTTCGGCTTGCCCAGAAGTACTGTTTATTCTTGTGTAAACCGTTTTCAATGAAGAGGCTCGATTGAGAATCGCCATCGAACAGGTCGTGCTGCCAAGGTGTCACGGAGAGGTAAGAGACAGTTGTTTCGGATCGTGAAAGACAATCGCATCGTGTCGGAACTTTGACTGTTGTTAACGGCAATATAAATGCCCAGAAATATATAGACATAATTGATTCTTACCTCTGGCCTGTTGTAGCACGTCATTTTCCTGGAAATAATTATATCTTCCAAGACGACAATGCCCCTGTGCATCGGGCCCGAATTGTACAGAACTATAGACAAAACAATGGCATAAATGGCATGGTATGGCCTGCACAATCACCGGATGCACATATAATTGAAAATTGTTGGTTGATGTTGAAAAACAAGTTGGCCGCACGCCGACAACATATATTCAGTCGGCAGCTGATCTCGAGAGAGAAATCAGGGATATCTGGCAAAACACGCCGGTTAACTACATACAGAACTTGAACAGATCAATTCCACGGAGAATATGAAAATTCTGAGGAACAAGGGTCATATGACCAAGGGAAAGGTAAGTCACCCTTTATTTCATGCTCTATCACCATTTGAATAAACCGCGCTGACAGGAGGCGTCGCACTCGGCCGCCATCAATGTACGTAATATTGTGGCCACCCGATGTACGTGAAATCATGATCGACACTCGCCGGTCATAAAAATCAACAGTCTTTGATGAGTTACAGGTCATAGGTCAATCAGAAAAGGATCTATTCTTCGATTCTGCAGGGTTCAGGTTCGACAGTCAGTCAAGTATTTTCCACTGTCACTTCGAATTTCAACCTTTCGCAAAATGTAAACACTGGCGCGTCCGCCATTTCAAACTATTGCGTAACTGTCTACTTCCAAAAAAATAAGTAGGTCAGACGATTCCATTATAGTGTTGCCAGGGGTACAGTAACACGGCGAACAAAACAATAGGCTGGTTTCGGTCTTGTGGAGTTATGATTATAAAAACCAAGCTCTTAGGTGTAACAAGAATTGCATTGAATAAAATACTAGTTTGTTTTCTTTGGACAGAATATTCTTTATGTTGCAATGTTGAAAAAACAAACGAACGGAACCTACCACTCCTTTATCAGACGAGTTCAATTCGACTCTCGTCCCATGCAGGATTACGCATTACGCATCGTCTTCCAAAGGACGAGAGAAGTCAATCGATGTTAAATTCATGTAATTTCGGTTTTATCCCCTAAGTAACTCAGTAAGGGGGCGTCTAGCGGGATCGGGTGGTCAGGCTCGCTGATTTGGTTGACGTCATCGGTTCCCAGGATCGATGCTCGTGCTGATCACAGGATTGTCTGGTCCAGACTCGATTATTTACAGACCGTCGCCATATAACAGGGATATTGCTGAGTGCGGCGTAAAACTTGACTCACTCACTCACTTACTGATTGATCATGTGATCCATTATTGTATACATTTCTCTTTCTTGTCACAGTAGGATGTGGGCTTGCTGTAAACTGTGGCAAATAAACATTTCTCTTTCTTGTCACAGTAGGATGTGGGCTTGCTGTAAACTGTGGCAAATAAACATTTCTCTTTCTTGTCACAGTAGGATGTGGGCTTGCTGTAAACTGTGGCAAATAAACATTTCTCTTTTGTCGTGGCACAGAAGGATGTGGGCTTGCTGTAAACTGTGGCAAATAAACATTTCTCTTTCTTGTCACAGTAGGATGTGGGCTTGCTGTAAACTGTGGCAAATAAACATTTCTCTTTCTTGTCACAGTAGGATGTGGGCTTGCTGTAAACTGTGGCAAATAAACATTTCTCTTTCTTGTCACAGTAGGATGTGGGCTTGCTGTAAACTGTGGCAAATAAACATTTCTCTTTCTTGTCACAGTAGGATGTGGGCTTGCTGTAAACTGTGGCAAATATACATTTCTCTTTCTTGTCACACTAGAATGTGGGCTTGCTGTAAACTGTGGCAAATAAACATTTCTCTTTCTTGTCACAGTAGGACGTGGGCTTGCTGTAAACTGTGGCAAATAAACATTTCTCTTACTTGTCACACTAGGATGTGGGCTTGCTGTAAACTGTGGCAAATAAACTGACTTTATAACTTTAGCACCCCCCTCTTGGGGAAAGAAGATTCATCTTCAAGAAAAAGGAAAGTTTGCCTACAGTGTTAGAAATCCTCTATAACGGATCCTAATGCATCATGCATAGATTGCTTTTGGCTTTGCGAGTGGAAGTCCAGTGTAATTTATGCGAGTAGCCGGATGACCACAAGTTTGCTAACTATACAGGAAGGTGGGATCCTGCCGCCTCGCAGACCGGGACTCCAGGCACAAGTCAGGTGATTCTGGCCTTACATCAGCGAAGGGGTCTAATAAGGATGCACCTTCCGATTCCTTTTGGGCGAGAATTTGAGACGATTATCCCCTCCACCGGACGCCACTCATTCACCGTCGCCAGACCATCGCTCTCATTTCGAGTGGTGGTGGTTCACCAGTTAGATTCGGCAATCCCTCGTGCTTCCAGATCCCTCTGGACATGACCAGACAGCTGTTTTCCGCCCATTTGACGATCCCATATACTTCGGCGAACCCTCCGTAAAGCACTTGTCACCTTTAGTGGTTACGTGACAATCTTCGGCTGCATCTTCGTACAGATCTTACACCCAACATTCGGCGAACTTACCTTTCTGGTACCAAAGAAGGATTCAAACAAGCATCGACTGATTTTCAGGTTGAATATTTTCAATTACCTCCAGTAGCTCTGCTTAGAACGATACTCAGACCAGGGGAGCTCTGCTTAGAACGATACTCAGACCAGGGGAGCTCTGCTTAGAACGATACTCAGACCAGGGGAGCTCTGCTTAGGACGATACTCAGACCAGGGGAGCTCTGCTTAGAACGATACTCAGACCAGGGGACTTCATGATCAGTTTCTATCTTCAAGACGTGTCCCTGCATGTCCCGATTTTACCAGACCATCGCAAATACCTGTGGTTCATCGAAGGCATCCACTGCCAATGGAGGGTTCTCCTGTTTGGCATTTCTACGGCCCTGTGTCACTCAGTTTCTACATCGCTGAGGCATTGTGTTCGAGGCTTACATGGACGATTGTATACAAGCGGAAGCTGACCACCAGATGGTCCTGTAACATCAACAGTTTACGATCAAGCTACTTCACCAGCCAAGTTGGATCATCAACACCAAGAAATCGGAGCTGATTCCAACTCAACGACTGCAGTTCATCGGGGCAGTATTTGACAGTCGTCGGGGAAAATGTTCCCCACGGCAGATGGGTCAAGATTAAACGCATGATATCACTAGCGCTGTCTCAAGAGAGAACTTTTCGACAGTGGCAGGAGTTACACGTCTGGCTAACAGCAGCTCAATTCAACACCAGAGAACAACCAGTCTCCGCTATCCGTCGTTATCCGGCTGTCTTATGCATGTAATTCTGCCTTTTAATAGCCAAGTCTAGATAAACTGAAATACATTTAAGGATGTATGTCTGTCTGTCTGAGTGACTATAGCTGGTGCCCATACACTGATGAAGAGACAGTCCTCAGTGAAGGTGAGTGGTGTTCCTCTCTCTGAGGCACTCGACGCGTGAAAATCCAGGTTAGAATCGATCTTCAGTATCCCATGCTTGTCATAATAGGCGACTGACGGGATCGATTGGTCAGGCTCGCTGACTTGGTTGACACATGCCATCGGTTCCCAATTGCTCAGAACATTTTCCATCATGATAACTCCTGGGCCCATACTGCCAGAGCTACATGGGACTTCCTACAGCAGAACGGTGTCAATATTATGCAGTGGCCAGCCCTTAGTCCTGATTTAAACCCAATTGAACATCTTTGGGATGAAATTCAGAGGAGACTGAAAATGTCATATCAAGGCCGAGCACAGCCGATTTATTGCGCCAGGCCTTTCTCAGAGTGTGGTTCCAGGTGCCAATGGCCTTCATCAATCGATTGGTGCACTCCAAGCATAGACGCTAATGCTGAAGTTAATGCCACTCGTGGTGGTCACACTAGATACTGAAGTCAAGGGTCTGAATGAACTGCAAACGTTCACGTAATGTCTTGAAGTTCTGCTGGGTTATTCATTGATGTGTCAAGATATTGTACACAAAAATGTTTTGATCCGCCTATTATGTCCATTTCTGTAATGATTTGATTCCAAAGTGCCTATCTAATTTTGAATTCGTACTGACGTTTGTTTTTTACTGCTGAGTATATTTAGACAACTTTTAAGAAGTCATACTGTTAAGCGTTTTCTTAAATTTCAGAAAGAATTAAATGTTCTATGTCGCTGTGTTCATGTATTTTACGTTATGGACTAAACTTCAGCTGAAATTCAATTCTAACTTGCAGTGAACATCTGTATTATCGCGTAGTTAGTTTATTTAATTGTGGTTTAAACGAAAAACAAAACAATTCATGTCCTATTGTGTCTGTTCATACTTGAGTTGAAGAACTTTCTGTTAAGATAAAACCGTACGGTTAAGGATGTTTTTTTACGGCAAAATGGAGAAAATAAACACGCGTCAGCAAGTCGTACTATGGGTTGGTTAGGTGAGGTGAGGTGAAAGTGGGTTTAACGTCGTGCTTGAGAATATTTCGCTCATATGACGACATGCATGTGTGTATGTGTACGTGCGGCTGCTTGTACTAGCCCAGACTTAAGCTGGTTTTATAGTGCTAGCCCACTGAGATACCATGCCGCAGTGGAGCATGAATACACCACTCAGACACATTATACTGCCTCCGAGCAGACCAGTCCTTGTACCCATTAATGCCGAGCGCCAGGCAGGGACCAATAAGTACCATATTTTAACGTCTTTTGGTATGACGCGGTCGGGGATCGAACCCGCGACCTTCCGCTCTCCGGGCGGACGCTCTAACCACTACACCACGGAGGCGGTCGTTGGTTATTTGCTCATGATGCCAGCAAATGGAGAATTCTGCAAAGTCATGCCAAATGTATCAGTTGGCTACCAGCGAACATCGTCATTGTATTTTACGTTATATATTTTAAGTTATGTTTATTACGTTACATATTAATTGGTTCACTATACACGATAAGCTATATACATTATATCCAGGGGATATTATATTATCGACTATAGGTTGTAACATACATATGTGAGTTAGCGCACTTGTCAATAAGATACTACGATACTATGCGCATGTGATGAACGATGGTATAACGTAAAATGAACCAGTAAATTTGAGGAAATCTTAAAAAGCTGTGTAAAACGTTACATTTGCAGTTTGCCGTTATCGACAATGAGCGTTATCGGTTGGAAGTTACTTAGGTGTAGTTCATGCTAAAAGATAGTCGCGCATAAGGTCAAGTGTTTCTTCACCAACATAAATGTTTTTCATAACGTAAAATATAAGATTCATAACGTGATATACAATAAACCCTACTTCCATCCTTATTAGATATTATACTATATGGACGATGTTTTGGGACATTTCTAAGAGTCTATGAATATATATTCTTGATTATAAATGTATACAGTCTGAAACGTTTACACATTTAATTGTTTAAACTACAATAATCAATTATATTTAAAAGGTCATAAATTACAATTTTCGGACAATGATAGCAAGACATTAGGTTTGAATTTGATCTTAAAAATTACTAAACGTAGTATACAAATACTTGACCTTTGCACCATGCAACTTACAACCTGTTATTGCAACGTTCGATTTGTTCGAAATTCATATTTGCAATTGTGCACGTACATTGAGAATGAGTGTAGAACACTGAGAATGAGACAGGCTTTCAAATGTTAATACACTACAGCGTACGGAGTTAATTATTAATTGTTCATAACAAAACAAAAAGAGGATAAAAAGCTCGGAGGATCTGTTTACTGTATGTAAATGCCGGCTGCGGGCACTCAGCTGCATATACTGTCGACTAGCTCTGTTTTTCTCTCCGTCTAATCTCACGAGAAGCTTTTTGAAATCAATATGTCATGCTCTGAATGTGCTGTTTATTCTCTTGAAACAAAGAACGTCCTACAAATACGTCGCTGTTTGTGAGAATCTATGCGAGGACTGTGTTACCCAAACCCTATCCACGCAACGCTGAATAGACGAGAAATGTTGAGTCAGCCTCTCAGTGTGTGTCATAACAACAGAATAATATGGCTTTTCCCCAGAGGCGGGTGTTATTGACATAGTGATAGCGACAAAGCCCATTCCCACATACATAAGAAATCGACATTAAACCGTCCTACCGGTTGGACCAGCCAATCCAGTAATCAACATCATGAGCATTGATCTAGACGCAAATGGGAATCGATGACATGTGTCTAACGAGTCAGCGAGGCTGACTACCCGTACTCGTTATAGTAGCCCTTTACGACTGTTACAAGTATGGGTTGCTGAAGGCCAATTCTAAGCCGGATCTTCATGGGACAGGTCAGGAATGAAACTGGTCTGGCGGGAGATGAGAAACACAGGAACAAATATGGAGAGCCTTTAGATACACACAGATGTATCTGTTGGAGACTTGCACTGGATAGGTTGTGTGACAGGGGGCATGTACACATAAAGAAAGATTCCTAACGGGGGCTGTAATCAGTTGGAGAGTTACACATGCAAAACAATATTTAAAACTGAGGACGTAACATATGTTATATTTGGGAGCAATGCTTTCTTAATAAAGTAAGTACAGATTCTAGTACTTTTGTTGGGTTGAGTCCCATCCAGGATTCGAACCAACACCCACAGAGTCAGGCACCGAATGGCCAGTAGCACACAGTCAGCCGTCTAACCCTTCAGCAGCGCGACTTCCACAAAATGGAAGTCGGACAATTCGTAGTGTAGACGATTGACATTGTGTAAATACCACACACACACACACACACACATAACACACACACACACACACACACACACACACACACACACACACACACACACACACACACACCTGATACGTGTAAATTGACACGGTTCTCAATGCCGAA
The DNA here is from genome assembly GCF_003918875.1 of Haliotis rubra. Classification (NCBI taxonomy): domain Eukaryota; kingdom Metazoa; phylum Mollusca; class Gastropoda; order Lepetellida; family Haliotidae; genus Haliotis; species Haliotis rubra. The sequence goes on along the minus strand of NW_025765782.1, from coordinate 13,096 downwards.
AGCTATGAATACACAATGCCATTTTGTGAAAGTGGTCACGTCCTATCCTGGATTCGAACCCACACTCTCAATCCACAGTGCCACAGCGGCAAGGTCGTTGACTTTATGTGCTGGTGATAAAATGCCGTCCGGAGTCACAACCTTTAGTCTCCACTTGCAAGAATAGCCTGATGGAGTACAGAAGTCCATATCATTCAATGCATATTTTATCTGCCACTGTTTATTAACGCAGAATTTGTCATTTTAATTTTGGCTACAATTCCTCAATATCGACAGCGGCTGAAGGGATGGTGTTAATCCAGCTAAGGTCCATGCAGGTACCAAAAGTGCTGTAAGTCCCCATGGTCCCACGAATGGTGATCAACCCTCAGTTGCAACTGGCGATCTAAATTCCCATGTTATACTGTTTTGTTCTGTATAAATATTATTTCCTGATTACATGCTAGTTTTAAGTTTACAACTGTGATAGTCTAAACATTTCAGTGTCCTTCGTCGACAGATATTTATATTGTCTACATTTATACACTCTCTCAAAAAAGAAACGCAACCCCTATCTAAATATCTGACATCATTTCTAGAATAAAGATGGTGAATGTAAATTAGAATTTTCTTCAAAATACTGTTAATACGTTCCCATCTGATCAGTATAAGCTCCCAAACGGAACCATTTTCACACATGATGACCTTTGTATCCGTGTTATTTGAGAAAGTGCGAAATTGTCATGTACAAAATGCTAAAAGCCTGTTGCACGTGCAAATCGTTGAAAACACAGTTCATGTAGAGGGTTTTAAAAGCACGCGTAGTTTGTAATTTTTCTCTCATAATTTGCTCTGCAAATCAAGTTCGAAAATGCCCCGTTTGAGTACAGCAAATCGAAATATTGCCATTGGTCGCATTGAGGCCGGGGAAAGCTTTGGAACAGTTGCCCGTCATCTAAACGTACACAAAACAACAATCTCACGACTTTGAATCGTTACACACAGTTCCATGCAACTGAAGATCGTCCCAGGAGCGGTAGACCTAGGATTACCACACCGGCTCAGGATCGCTTTATTCGACTCCAGCCACCTACGTAATCGGCATGCCACACCCACCATCACTGCAACACAGGTGCCAGGTTTGAGGAGAGTATCGGCCCAAACCATCAGGAACCGTTTACATGAGGCAAATTTACGTGCAAGAATACCAGTTGTTGGGCCCGTCTTGAACGCCAACATCGACGCCAACGTCTCAGGTGGTGTACTAACGTAAGGAGATGGACCCTCAGAAACTGGAGAAGAGTCTGGTTTAGTGACGAGTCTCGTTTTCTTCTTCAACGACGTGACGGTAGACAACGTGTCTATAGACGAGCAAATGAACGTTTTGCACCGAACTGCGTTCGACAGGTCGACAGATTTGGAGGAGAAAGCATCATGATATGGGGAGCCATGTCTTACAACCAACGGTCAGACTTGGTCATCATTCGTGGCAATTTGACGGCACAACGGTACATTGATGACGTCTTACAGCCACATCTTCTGCCGATAATCGACCAACAGAGGGAGTTGTTTCAACATGACAATGCCCGCCCCTCATACAGCTCGTGCAACAGTGGCATTCCTACAGAATTCAAACGTCAACGTGATGCCGTGGCCCTCCAGATCGCCAGACATCAATCCTATCGAACATCTGTGGACCAGCTGGATCGTCGTGTTCGTGCACGTACACCACAACCGCACACGTTGGTTGAATCCGGCCGCAGCACTCCAGGAAGAGTGGAGAGCAATCCCCAGGAAAACATCCGCCGTCTGATTCGTTCTGTTCCGAGGAGGTGCACTGCTGTGATTAGAGCTCGTGGCTCTACAACGAGATACTGAAGACAACGCCCCTAGCGTAAATTGAGAGTTCGATACTGACCTGCATTAACTGTTACCTTTATACCGTGCTGACTTCTAAGGTTCACCATGTCAAATTTCATGGCATTATCTTTAAAATACAAATGTAATAACCAGTTAAAATTGATATAAACATTACCAAAAAACAGGGTTGCGTTTCTTTTTGAGAGAGTGTATTTATCATACAACTCTCATAGTCACTATATGGCTGAAATACTACCGATAATACTATAAATATAACCCACTCACTACAATCATAGCTTGATGTGACAGTTTTCCTTTAAGGGCTTCAGGTGGAGAAAGTCATGGAGGTCAATAAATATATCTTGAGGCTGATAGAATGGGCCTCGCACATTGTATTCATTAGGCGCCGCTGTGGATTGTGAGTCGCTGACCTTATTCCCGAAATGGCCTGGGCACCAGAAACAGACTCTAGAAACAGAACCCCTGTGGAAAGTGGGACACAGGCTTTGTACAACAAAAACCTAATGTGGTATGTCGTAATACCTGATCATGCAATTGTGCACACCCTTGATACATTTAACAAACGTATCCTCACTATTAAGCATACATTAATTCAGTGAAATAGTCATGTATATATATATGACCCGCTGCCTAATAATTTTGAATACAGTAACAGTGCGAGACGAAATCTTTCCCTTTATACACCTCTCTACAAATGTAATGAGACCCGGGTTAGAATTGATCTTTTGAGGGCCGTGAGAAAGATTACCCGTTCGTAGCACTGAAAAAGCGTTATATTTGTGAAAGCAAATTAACCGCACTGTTCGACTCCACGCGAACCAGATGACACATCACAATCAGCTATCTTGGTGATACTCTGGGATACTGTAATAACGACAAGGCTGTTCCACATACATAAGTAATAAACAATATACCGTACGTCCCACCAGGTTGCACCTTTCAGAAATGAATGCAAGTGTAGTCAGTGTGAAATGTATGGAACAAGTCTAAATGGGAATTGCATCGCACATATATCGGTCACTGATGTGTCCGGAATGTTAAATGTCCCTACATATCTAATTTAGTTTAAACCGTACGGTCTACGAACTGGAACAACCTGAGTGGTTATCGATTCCCAGCAGACAACGCTTTGAAAGCTTTACTGAGGGTCTTGAATGTTGTAACCTTGATCAAATATATATGTCGGACACATCTGTAAACACCATGCGTACCCAGGCCAGTCTCCAGCAAATGTGGTGGGGTCAGGCATCTTGATGACGTATGCTGCTCAACCCATTCAGACCATTATTTATAGCCCTGGACCAGGCACGTCAAGATTCCCGTGTGCCTGAATGATATACATTCGATGCCCTGCTGTTTGATGCTTGCCCAGACTGTGGCTGGTCACCTTCTAGATTTAGTTTAATCGTGTACGGTCTACGAACGGGAACAATCCTAGTGTTGATCAGTTCCCTACAGACAACCTTTCTGTTATTCTCCGATGACTATGCCAGCTTAACCAGCGCACTTGAAAAATTCCGATTCCCTGGATGTGTGGCAGGTGCGTGTAGGGTCACTGGTGGGTTGCCGGAAGATTACATATTATTATTATAGGATATTTCAGCATAGCGCATATATCCAGGCAACTGGTGCATGCTCTAGGCGCTGGTATTTTTTCCTCGATCATTGGATGTCAATCTCAACGGCACATCGTATTATCAATCTCAACTTCCTGGGGAGTATACAACTCTTTTTGCAGCCACTTCAGGCGCACCGAGTTATTGTGGCTTTCATCCTAACGAGGTACCCATTCACAGCTGGGTGGCCTGGGATACATGGTCACAGTACTTTCGTCCAAGTTTATCTGCATCGTTGCTGTACCCGGCAACTAGTTGTTTACGCGTATTCATGCGGCCACCATCTGGTCGCAAGTACCAACGGATTCGTGGGCTCATTTTAGTGCACCAGGGTTGTTGTACTCGTACACTCAGGGTTGCGGGACTACACTTAAAGAGTCTGCACACAGGAAGCTTGACTTCGGTATTTACCGTCATCGCCAGGTGGACTCGATCCCGCACATCAACCTCGCTGGATCACAGAAGCGTTATTGATGGGAACTGTGGACCACCGGTCGCCGTAAGAGGTATCAACTCTGAGTTATTCTTCGATTTGTCTACGATGTGTCAAATAGGCACTTCCAATGTCAAGAACATAGCCGATGCCCACGGATTATCGTCCAGCTCCTCGTCGGGTATCTTTCAATTCTGCCTATTTTCAGCCAGCCGGGCATCGTAAAACTAATCTAGAAGTGAAACTTCCCCTGTGAAGAAGACTTCACCTCAACCAGACCTTCCTTCATCGAGGAAGGACGATGAAGATCGTTTCGGATGATATTGTGATCCGCCATTCCAATATGTAACATAAAACCAAACATTTCGATTATACCAGGCCATAATGAAAACCAGCAAAATTGAAACAATATATTATTGTTTATTGTCGACCAATGTGAAAGGAAAAGACACCCAGTACATGAAAATGTATGCTGACTCCATTAGTACTTTGATATATTGTCACATCCAAATTGTCCTTCTTCCAGTTTTGTATATATTTTCAGAAAAACATGAATATAATTCGACGGGAGACGAGGTAGCACTTCCATCACAGCTTATATATAAGATTAAAAATATGCTTGTGCAAGAAATTAATTTTAGTGATCATGTTAAGTGATTCAAATCTAAATAATCATATCACATCCATATCTCGTTGACGTACCTACCGCAAATATAAATAATAATAATAATAATCGAAAACAGTAAGTGAAGAAGTGTCCAGAGGCATTTAACAATGACGATCACAAACAATAGGTGTTGTTACAAGCCATGCTAACGTATTTACATGTAAACCTAACTCAAACAGGTCGTCCGTAAAATGTACGCAGTGGTAATGAGAGAATCGAATGAGAAGAATCTACGAGAAATAAGCATGTAAATAAAATGTTTTAGATGTTTAGAGAAAAGCCAAGTGTATATTTATAAAGAGGCTTGCGATGCAACAAGCGTGTAGATAAAATGGCTAATTAGGGCAAGCATCTTCATGTTAGTACAAAATGATAAAATGAATGTAATCTCGCTGAGACCAATTCAAGAAGCTGTTGTACAAAAATATCACAACGTAAAACAGAATGTGCATTATCAAAATGCAACGGTCACAGTGACCTCTTGCGAATCGTGTGTTACAATTCATGTCACTTGAATGGGATTTATTGAGGTAATCATCGATTATATATAAGCCCTCACATGACAAAGTGCGTGACACTTTGAGGTGAGGTGAAATTGGGTTTAACGTCGTGCTTGAGATTATTTCGCTCATATGACGACGTGCATGCGTGTGTATGTGTATGTGCGGCTGCTTGTACTAGCCCAGACTGAAGCTGGTTTTATAGTGCTAGCCCACTGGGATACCATGCCGCAGTGAAGCATGAATACCCCACTCAGACACATTATACTGACTCGAGCCGACCAGTCCTTGTTGTACCCATTAATGCCGAGCGCCAGGCGGGGACCAACAAATTACCATATTTAACGTCTTTTGGTATGACGCGGTCGGGGATCGAACCCCGCGACCTTCCATTTCCGGGCGGACGCTCTAACTCACTACACCACGGAGGCGGTCCCTTTACTCTCAGAAGCAAAAGGTAATGAAAAAGCTATGTACTCTGCCATGATTGTGCAAAAATATGTCCGTTACCGCTTGCAATGACCGGACCTCTATCCTACAACCCCGCCACCCCCACCCTCTCAAATCCATTTTAACCAAGTCAAAAATCATGACTGGAGCACATTTCAACTCATCATTTTCATCCCAAGCTCCAGTATGATATTTTCATGTTTTGTCAGTGTACGTAGGGCTAATATGGATTGCATTGAATTGGCATAATGGGCTCACTGACATAACCTGCAAAATAATTAACACAATAACGATTTGATATAGAACTCTTTCAATGTATCACCACAAGGCATTGTAACATCATGATATGGTATCCTTGGATACATTCTCAGTAAAGTCAAAAAGCTACAATCGACCCACCTACCCTATTTTTAAAAAGCGTATAATAGGAAACGAACATATATATGTTTTGTCCCTAAGTAAGAGGAGCCTCTCATTTTTTGGGAAATATTTTGTGATTTTTCAGCGAATACATTGAGGATATCGCCTCAATGTTTAAACACTCACTCAATGCTGCAAGTACAGCAATGAGACAGGTATTCACAGCAAACGACACCCTGCTTCCATTTTGGGACATCCTGTTAATCACGTTCCCAGTTGTTGCTGAAACAGAATTATCAGGAATGCTTAAGACTTGGTTGCAGAAACACCAGTGCTTTTGATCGTTTTGTGATACATTTTAATCGGATACCATGACTGAGCTTGTTCACTAACATAATGAATCAAATATGTCCACCATGATACGCGGCATCATGTTCAGCAAAATGTAGGTTTCTGTGTTTTGCACAATAAGGGTCCTGAATGACTTATATACTGGACAAAATTAATTTAGGGATATTGGTATTTTTTATGATTGATGTTTTATTAGGGTTTCAATGAATAAATAGATTATTATTCATAATTTCAAAATTTTACATATATCCCTAACTATTTTTGTCCAGTATATGTGTTAATTGGTTAGCTAAAATCTAACTACACATACTATACAGATAAATGGCAGTTAGATGAATCTTGATAAATCAAACATTGCTTATATTCCTTACAGGTGGGTCCTTTGTCGAGGGTAAAGATATTTGTTTTAAAGATAAACATATGAATGTTATAAATGGTCATAAATACATTGGCATATTGTTTACCCATACGTTGAATCAAAGAACTAAATCTGGGATTAACCTGGCGAGACGAGCAAAGAAAGTTCTTTTACAACTTCACTCTATTGATCCCTCTGTACGGTGCTTTCCAACCTGACTATTTATTTCAAATTCCATTTGATTCTCAAATACAACCGATGGATCTGAAAAGGGGGTGTTAACAGGTATTACATCACCAGAGAAATGTATAATCTGCTTTACCTGTAGAAAGTTTCTAACTGTTGTTTTATCAACGCTAAATGCTATGGTTTATGGTGACTGTGGGAGATTTCTATTGTACTGTCTTACTGTTTGTGTTTAAAATAGTGGGGTGTAAAACAAGCAATATGCCTGAACATCGATCATCTAAAACAAGCTCGGAAATATGCTTCCCACATCTTGGATTATCTTGGTAAGAATAATTGGACATCACATACTCGCACCTTGTCATGTCGATACGGCTTTGGTTGTATTTGGTTATCACAGACTACTAGACGATGAGGGATATTGATATGTTTTAAGCAGGAATGCAGTAGCCCAAATCATTCGCCATGAAAGTTCTAGATATGAAGCAGAGTCTTATTTAGCTCACATACGCTACAGAAATGTTCGCAATACGCACACACGTTTCCAGCTAGGGCCTTTAATGATCTAGCAATTAAGCGTGGAGAGATATTTGTTCATGGAAAAAGAGACCCTAAGGAGGGTATGTCCATTCTGTAACATTATTTGAAGATGTACTCCAGTTTTATGTTTATTTGTCCTGTATATGAAATTTACAGAAATACTACTACACAATTATTCATATTATCTCATATAAATGCTCGAATCTCATCGTCTTCCCTACTTTCATGCAAAAGACCCTTCAAAACAACAACACAAAGTAGTCCCATTTATTTATAAATGCAGTTTTGCTTAAGAGAAAGAATTGGTTAAGCTAGAGAGTTGATTATATTATTAATGCCAGTGTTAATACGTACCCTTTGTACATGGTCTTGCCAGCCTTTCACGCAATAAAGATTTGAATTGAATTGATAAAGACATTATAATCTAATTTTACGAACTACAAGATCCACTGTCAAATTCATTGACACTGGTAACCATTGTTTGTCAATCGATAATTGCCCAAAAGCGTCTGTTTTGTGTAACCTCTTACTTTATTGATAGAAGGATCAGATTTGTGTTCTTTCAACTTTGGTGCTGCCTTGTATTGAGGTACAATCATCACGTCTGTGTTTCCCCAGCTGTAAAATAATTTTAAAATACCAAACTTGTTATTCAACAACTACATGGTAAGTGTAACATGAAATGTAGCATATGTTACATCTGGGATTACACTTTCAGTAAAAGTACAGATTCTAGTACCTGTTGGGCCAGAGTCCCATCTCCGATCTGGAACTCACACCTTAAGAGTCAGGCATATAATTGGCAAGCCTCGATAATTCGTATTTCGTAACCAACTCGCTGATATATTTGATATAAGCAGACAATGAGGGTGAGATTTCCATTTATCATCCAAAAATTATTCTTCATCGTTATCAATAAAACCCAACTTTATCTGAACAATAAAAATTGTCATTAGCCCTTTGCAGAACTCCAGTGGAGGGTCAGCATTGTGGATGTCATCAACTTCGTGACGTCAATAGCATTGTCAGCTGTGAGCGTCGTGCGATAAATAATTATGAGGTCATTAACTGATGAATGTAATAGCATTATGACAATTCCACACTGTTGCTTTTATCTGCAACTTGATCTCACAATAAGCGATATCTACAGTGTAATTTCGTAGTTTGGGAATTTATTAAAAGATACTTTACTTGCCAGAGCCGGTGAAACTCGTCGCCTCGGTGATCGAAGCGGTGGTGAGTGTTCCGGCAACACACCGCCGCTTCTTCATGCCCTGCTCTGTGGACAGTCCGACGAGGAAAGACTAGGAAACGTCCTCCATAGAGTTGTGCTTCGTCGGTCATTGGAAGTCTGGTGTTTCTGGAAGGTTGGGGTTTCTGTAAAAAATGGATTGAATGCCTCTTTAACATAAGTGATTTCTCCACTGGCTGGTATGATTAGTGTTATCGTTACCAACCATTGTAAGCAATTACACATTTGCATTTATAAAGAAAACGTACGACATATGGATTTCATTACCTACAAAGCGAGATCACTGAGAAAATACTAGACCCACCCATATAGTTCCTGATCGGGATAAACACACAATGGTTAGTTACTGGTGCGGATATGAGACGTATACAGTCCATAACACCCACGTCAAGCATTTCACAGGGAATGAGTGGAGCAGGACTTTTATAAAACGTGTGGTTGACTCGGTATGCAACCGCATTTTCAGGTACCAAAACACCATAACAACAGAAGCAATACCGCCAGGATATAAACTATCATTCTATGTAACCGGGAAAGTGATTGCACCAAGCAGGCAGGCAGTAAGATTGCATAAAGTTGGCTACGTCACCAAATATATACACCACGATTCCTTTCTTATAATTTACAGTAACAGGTAATTTTACTCCAGATTTCTCCAGGGCGAAAATTCGTCCAGTAAGTCATGCTCCGACTTATTGACTTATCCACATTCAGTCGATGAAGGTATCCCTTGAGTATTTCAAACACCGATTCTATCGAACGAATGAGTAAAACTCCCATCCATTGTGGTAGGGGAACGATGCAATTCTTTTGATCAAAGGAATACAGGTAAACATTGTTATTTGCAGAATGTGAAGCAGCTAGTTTGGTAGCTGGACACTTGGGGCAACCGTCTCCAAAGACGTCGTCAGCACTGTCCGCTACTCTAAAGCCTAAAGTGTGTAGAGAAGGGACGTAGATATCAGCATATTTGTTTTCATAACAGCCTTACAATGGCAGAGATCACTGTCCAGTAACGGTTCTACAGTTCCAGGAACTGTGTTCTGCTGACATTGCTGATCCGTAAATGGAGAAAATATTGCAGGCAAAAGCTCAACGAGGAATGTGGTGCCTTCAGCTTCAAGCCCAATTCCCCAGAAGGGACGCTTGCTTCGTTTGCCCTTTTCAACGAGTGATGCTGGAGAATCGGGTAAGAAAACAACCAACGACTGTGACTGAATTGTGCGGAGCCACATCAATCGGGAAATCGAGGGCCTGCTTTTCTACCATCGTTTCTGTGGTAGATCTGATATTCATCAGATCTTGCATTACAGTTCGACAGCTCTGCGAGTCTCAAGTGCTGTTGATAGCCTGTATAGCGTCTACGGATGCCCACACTGCATTGGGACCGCGCTTTGAAGAATGGCACGCGTAGCGGTCACGTGAGACTGGGGATAACACATGAAGACCAACTGAGGCTGCACTGCACTTTCTCCAAACAAGGCGATTTTGCTTGCATCTCCGGCTTGAATCTACCAACATTGTTGTAGAATCCACTCTGGTCGGTCCATAAGACCTGGCCGCCAGGAAACGTATTAGCGTCCCAAGAAATATAAATCCGCGAGCTCCACGATAGTCTGAACATTACGATTACGCTCTTTCAGCAGCAAGGTACCGTCCATTATATTAAAGGTATGTTGATGGATCCGGTCTGGAAATGACCGCCAAGTATCCGTCGCCACCGCTGGTTGTGAGGTTCGCACTTGCTGCATTAGCTGGTGTCCATACATTGGATGGTGAGTCCCAATTGAAAGTTTAGAGGAACCGATTCCGCGCATTCCCTTCGCAGTTTCTACTGGTTGATGGTAAGACGGTTTCCATTGTAATGCGCATCCTGACTCTCGGTCTCCATGCGGGTCCAATGACTGCGGGTACTTGAACCTGCGGCCACTCCATAGGCGGTTTTGGTATAAGGAATACCATAATATGTGTCGATGGTCGGCTAAGGACGGAAGTGTCGTAGACCAACCACTTTGCCATATGCGTGGTGTCAACTTCCCAGTCCAGAAGCCTCTGTGCTGTGAGTATAAAAGGAGACCAGGTGCACAGCAGTATGCGGCATGATTTTTCTCTGCGAGATGAAATAAAAAAGTAGTAAAGTTATAATTTCGAACTCTCGACACTAATCATTTCAACTATACAAATTTGTTTTACAATATACTTGTTAATGTGTACACTACGAAAGCGTAGTAGGCCATCGGTGAATTTTTCGGTTCTACTATCTCCTAATACGTAGTAATTTAATATCTCCTACGTAGATTCTAGTAATTCTACGTAGGACTTAATATCTCCTACGTAGGTGGCTGGGTTGGTTGTGCAGGTTCTGATATGAAACTCAATATACCGACGACCCCAGCAAGTTGTTGCTTGTCTTGATGGGACTAGGTTGGTTCGATGCAACGCCTGTTTATGGCTTTTCGTAATTATTTCAAGTGCTGACTTGACTGGGGTGGACAAGTTGAGTGCGGCTTAAAACAATAATGAAATCTGCATGCTAAAAAGAATTGTCATTATAGTTATTTGTATAAATATAAGGGGATACGTACACATAGATTGACACCGATAGTCTACATTAATGCTCCATGCACGCAGAGATTATGATTCATGTGCAACGACCTCTGAAATATCCAAAGCATAATAGTAAAGCGGTAACAGTGCAACATATAACAGTGAAATCTAACTACAACGCGTAATAGTAGAGTAAACTGAACGCAAGGTGCTATAACAGTCGGTCCAACACAGTTATGTGCAACAATTAGTTGAACATAGAAACAGTAGACTCTAATAGTAAATGAAACGAATGACTCTAGACTTTACAGTGAGTGAAACAGGAGGATTAAAAAGTGCGTCTGGGGATTTAAGTCGACTGGTTTCAGATTAATCTATATAAACGTAAATCGATCATCTCCTACCAGGAAATATTATACTACGTAGGAGATACTATGTCCTACGTAGGAGATACTAAGTCCTACGTAGGAGATGCTAAGTCTTACGTAGGAGATAATATTAAGCCCTACGTGGAGATAATTAAGTCCCATTGAGATACTCCACTTAGGAGATACTAAGTCCTACGTGGAGATATTGGGGTCCTACTTAGGGATACTAAGTCTTAACGTAATCTTAACTTAATATATCTTCTACGTAGGACTTTAGTATCTCCTATCTCCCATGCAGGACTTTAAGATGCTAAGTCCTACGTAGGAGATGCTAAGTCCAATCGTGGTGGAGATACTAAGCCCTATTGAAAGAGATACTAAGTCCCCACGTAGGATATACTATCCTACGTAGGAGATAATATGTCCTACGTAGGAGATAATTCCACTTAGGAGATACTCAAGTCCTACATAGGAGTGTAATAATTCAATTTGGCATGACGCCCGAAATTTCGAACCCATACAAAACAATTGAACAACGTTTGAGTAAAAACTCTTGTTACACTATTAAACTGCATAGCTGGGTATCTTCTCAAACGTTGCTGTATTGAAAACATGATTTGCTAGCTTGTTTGACGCTCATGGGTACAGAATTTAACACAGTATTGATGAAAATATAATTCCAAGATATTTATAATAACATACTGTCGTCATTTCGAACTTTATACGTCTATTTTCATTGATTTTAGGTAGCCACCATTTCAGAACACACTACAATATTTGATCTATCTAAATCTCACCTTAAGTCCACATTTCTACAATAGTTATCAAGAGCATCGCGTTTCTGTAAAACACTCATGTATATCTCTAATACTTCTGTTACAACATAACGCCGTTATCCTAACTGTTTGGTTCGTCTGATAAATCGGGTTCGAAAAAGTGCAGGACTAAGCATGCATCCTTGTTGTACAACGAATATGTGTTAAACACAGATGATCTCCTTGTCTCTCCTCTGACGTGTTTTCACCTACCATAGAAGCATTTTAATATATCAAAGCAATTTTACCATGCACACCCTGTGTCTGTAATATATATATAATGATTTAAGTCTGTCTACGAAGTCAAAGGCCTTGCCAAAATCTACGAAGGCCGCATAAAATCAGTAAGCCATGAAGTTTCTTCTGAAATATTTGACACAAAGATTGTAACACAAATATGGTCATCAAAGTTGAATCTTTTTCGCTGAAACCCGGTTCACTTCACCTTCGCCTTCCTTGTTTCAAAAATAGGATATATATTATTATTTTCCATTACATTTAGGTAAAGATATCCCCCTTGTAGTTATTTGGGTCATCTGCTGAATCTTTTCTTACATGCGGAACAATATTACAATATTCCAAAATAATATTAAAACAAAATTTTCAAATACGTTATGATAAATGCTGTACTTCTCAAAGAATTCTGCGGGTAATCCATCAGGCCCGGATATTTAGCATTAAGGCTTTTTGTCTTCATTCTTGCATCCTGAGATACGTTATCAGATAGAGGATCGGCATTACAGGAACCATGTCCATCGTCGAATGGTTTATAATAAACTCTCATAGTACTGTA